>NC_139017.1:144745297-144806297 GCF_964374135.1 Grampus griseus
CAAATATAGGGATCATGTCCCCATTTCCAGTGCACCAGGGCCTGAGTGAAAGAAAGAAATCAGACATTTTACACACCACTGACTAGAAAAATAATGAAATAACTTATGGATGAATGAGTGCAAAAGACAAAGGGATAATTTTGGGAAATTATCTAGAAAAAGAGGATAGTAACCTACATCTTCTGCAATCCTGAAACACTATAGTCACCAAGAGGAAAGAATAAAAGCAAAATCCCAGGAGGAAAACTAGGATGAAATGTTTAGGGATGCAGATCTTACCAGGTGATGGAAGAGCCGTCCCCCAGGATGCCCCTGATCTCCTGCCGGCATCTCTCCTGATGCTCAAGGTACAGAGCCAGGTGGTAGATAAGCCAGCAAATGCCTCCTGTCACGGATTCATGCCCTTCCAACACAAATGTGTTCACCTCGGACCATAGGTCAGTATCTGAGAGGCTGTTGCCATTTTCAGCCTAGAAAGAACAGTAGAGATATTTTTATGCAATGTCAATTTATAGACGTTTGGAGCCCCAATCAAAATAATGGTTTTAGGGGAAAAAATTGAGTATCAAATAAGAGTTTTAATTTTTATTCAGTTCCACAACTATATACTATGAGCTGCACTTTGCCCAGAGCATAAAGGAGAACCAAAGATAGACAAGAAAAGCAGGCCCTGCAAAGAGTTCCTGCAATCATTCTGCCAGATTTATCCAGACTTTCCAGCACCTCCACCTCATCATTTTATCAGCTTAGCCTGCAATTCATTTTTCCTGTGTTTCCCTGAACTACCATGTATCTTTATGATAATCACCAAATCCTATTGAATCAGTAAAAAATTTAGTCTTATCTGACTCCCTCTAGTGACAGAGTTGCAGTATCAGTTTTTATCTCAAACTGTACAGCACCAACCACCAATTCAAAAGTACCATTAAATTTAGTTGATCAATTTTGCTTCTGTCTTCCCTCCTCCCCAATCATCCAACTACCCACACAATTAACTAAATATACAAGCAGGCTCAAAATCTGAAAGATTTACCTGAGCAGAAAGAACAATATCCAGAAAATCCTGCTACTTCCTCTTCTTAGTGTTAGTCTGCTTATTCTCATCCTTGAGGGAGTTCTTTCTAACCTGGATTATCTTTTCTGGGGTAGAATAAAAACTCCCCATTACCGAAGTGACAGCAAAGTCAATCAAAGTAAAATAAATTACAGAACAAGCCATGGCCCAAGAATAGTTTCAAATCTTGCCTAATTTCCTGAGGTCAAAGTGGGTACATTATATTTAAATAGCTTTAATTTATGCAGATATTTATCTTCCCATCAAATTAAAACTTTCGGTCAAAGTTCCAAAGACAAACACAACAGACCAAAAATATACTTTATATAAATAGGTAGGCAATATAATTAAAATAATGTCAAATTTAGGTGCAAGTGACCAATCATTCTTTTCTCCCTCAGTCTAATCTCTCATTTTCATGGAAAAGTTATCACATGAAATGTAATGAAAAGAAAGACAAGTAGGGGCTTCCCTGGTGGCGCAGTGGTTGAGAGTCCGCCTGCCGATGCAGGGGACACGGGTTCTTGCCCCGGTCCAGGAGGATCCCACATGCCACGGAGCGGCTGGGCCCATGGGCCATGGCCGCTGAGCCTGCACGTCTGGAGCCTGTGCTCCGCAATGGGAGAGGCCACGGCAGTGAGAGGTCCACATACCGAAAATAAATAAATAAATAAATAAAAATAAAATAAAAAAAAGAAAGACAAACAAAGAAATGCCAACATATGTATAATTGAAGGGGCTAAAAGAAAAATATATGGAACAGAATATTTAAAACTGTAATCTAAGAAAACTTTTTGGAAATAAGAGAAAAATTAAATCTACATATTAAAGGGCTCATGCTATGCCTGGAAAAATTGGAAGGGAATAACCAATTTCAATATATATCCTAATAAAATTACTTGACATTAAAGACAGAGTAAAGGAAATCTGCAGAGATTCCAGGCAAAAATACCAAATGACTTTTAAGGATGACAAATTAAGCTAGCATCATACTTCTCAAGAACAATAAAGAAATAAAGGCAAGATTAGAGCATTTAAAAAAAAACTCAAGGAAACAAAGTGTGAAGCAAGTATATTATATCCAGCAAAATTGTTCTTCAAGTATCAAGTCTACCAAAAAACAGTTATAAACTTGCATGAACTCAGAAAATGCTATGCTCATGAGCCCATCCTGAGGAATCTATAGTGGATGAGCTTTATCCAACCAAGAAAGTACTGGGAAAACTTTATAAAAATAACTGAGGTAGGGGGACTTCCCTGGTTGCACAGTGGTTAGGGCTCTGTGCTCCCAATGCAGGATGCCCGGGTTTGATCCCTGGTCAGGGAACTAGATCCCACATGGTTGCTGCAACTAAGAGTTTTCATGTCACAACTAAGGAGCCTGCATGCCACAACTAAGGACCTGGTGAGCTGCAACTAAGGAGACCACAAGCCGCAACTAAGGAGCCTGCCTGCTGCAACTAAGACCCAGCACAACCACATAAATAAATAAATAAATAAATATTTTTAAAAATAAATAAATAAAAATAACTGAGGTAGGTATTTCATAGATTTAATTCTAGATCTCAGAATAAAATAAGGATAGAAATTTGGGCACATAAACATTAAAAGTAAAAATTATGCTACCAAAAATAGGAGGAGTAGGGAGGGAGAAATGGGAAAGTAGATTAAAATCACTAATAACTGTGTAGGTAATAAATGAAAATCAGTGGATATCATTAAAAACTGACAAACTATCAAGTAATCAGTCACAAAAGGACAAATACTGTATGGTTCCACATATATAAGGTACTAGGAGTATCTAGTCAAACTCATACAGAAAGGAAGTAGAAGGGTAGTGGCCAGAGGCTGAGGAGAGAGTGGAATGAGGAGTTATTGTTTAATGGGTACAAAGTTTCAGTGTTGCAAGATAAAAAGAGTTCTGGAGATGGATGCTGGTGATGGTTGCACAAAAATGTGAATGTACTTGATAGCACTGAACTACACAGTTAAAAAAGGTTAAGATAGTAAATGTTATGCCATGTGTATTTTACTACAGTAAAAAATACTGACAAATCAGATAGCAAAAGTTTAAATAAGGAAAAGGGGGATTAAGGATCTATGAAAGGACTAAATACTACCGTAGCCACAGAACAAAAATATAAACTTCTTATATTTATTTATTTAAAAAATAAATTTAATTAATTAATTTATTTTTGGCTGTGTTGGGTCTTCATTGCTGTGCAGGTGCTTTCCCTGGTTGTGGCGAGCGTGGGCTACTCTTCATTGTGGTGCATGGGCTTCTCACTGCAGTGGCTTCTCTTGTTGTAAAGCATGGCCTCTAGGCATGTGAGCTTCAGTAGTTGTGGCACGTGGGCTCAGTAGCTGTGGCTCATGGGCTCTAGAGCACAGGCTCAGTAGTTGTGGCCCAGGGGCTTAGTTGCTCTGCAGCATGTGGGATCCTCCTGGACCAGGGATCAAACCCACGTCCCCTGCATTGGCAGGCAGATTCTTAACCACTGCACCACCAGGGAAGTCCCTAAACTTCTTAAATATCAAAAGATCTTGTATTAAAAGAAAGACAAATACGATATGATATCACTTATATGTGGAATCTAAAATATGACACAAATGAACTTATTTACAAAACAGAAACAGACTCACAAACATAGAAAACAAACTTATGGTTACCAAAGGAGAAAGGGTTTGGGAGAGGGATAAATTAGGAGTTTAGAATTAGCACATAAAAGGAAAAAATATTATATTTTAATAAAGCAAAGAAGACATACCACATAGACAAAGAAACAGTGTATGCTGGGTTGAATAATGTTCTCCCCAAATTCATGTCCACCCAGAACTGGTGAAAGTAGCCTTATTTGGAAATAGGGTCTTAACAGATGTGCTCACCTGCTAGGCCACAAAGCAAGTTTCCATAGATCTAAGAAGACTGAAATCATATCAAGCATGTTTTCTGACCACAGCAAACTATAAATCAACTACAAGACGAAAATTGGAAAAAAAAATAAACACATGGAGCCTAAACAACATATTACTAACCAATCAATGGATCAATGAAGAAATCAAAGAGGAAATAAAAAAAATACTGAGACAAATGAAAATGGAAACATAACTTTCCAGAATCTATGGGACACAGCAAAAGCAGTTCTAAGAGGGAAATTCAAAGTGATACAGGCCTATCTCAAGAAAAAACTCAAATAACAAACCTAAATGTACATTTAAAGAAACTGGAAAAAGAACAAGAAAAGCCCAAAATTAATAAAAGAAAGGAAATAATAAAGATCAAAGAGGAAATACATGAAATACTAAAAAAGAATACAGAAAAGATCAATGAAATTGAGTTTGTTCTTTGAAAAGAAAAACAAAATTGACAAACTTTTTGCCATAATCACCAAGAAAAAAAAGAGCCACTAAATAAAATCAGAAATGAAAGAGGGGAAATTATAACAAACACCACAGAAATACAGAAGATCATAAGAGAATAATATGAACAATTATATGCCAACAAAATAGACCTAGAAATATGGATAAATTCCTAGAAACATACAATCTTCCCAGACTGAATCATGAAGAAATAGAAAAATCCAAATAGTCTGATTACTAGTAACAACATTGAATCAGTAATCAAACAACTCCCACACAACAAAGTCCAGGTCCAGATACCTTCACAGGTGAATTCTACCAAACGTTTAAAGAAAAGTTAATACCTATCCTTCTCAAATTATTCCAAAAAACCACAGAGGAAGGAACACTTCCAAACTATTTTACAAAGGCAACATTATCCTGATACCAAAACCTGACAAAGACACCACAAAAAAATAAAATTACAGACCAATATCCCTGATGAACATAGATGCAAACATGCTCAATAAAATGTTAGCAAATTGAATTCAACAATACATTGAAAGTATGATACACGGGACTTCCCTGATGGCACAGTAGTTAAGAATCTGCTTGCCAATGCAGGGGACACAGGTTCAAACCCTGGTCCAGGAAGATCCCACATGCCATGGAGCAACAAAGCCCGTGCACCACAACTACTGAGCCTGCGTGCCTAGGGACCATGACTTGCAACAAGAGAAGCCACTGCAATCAGAAGCCCGTGCACCACAACAAAGAGTTGCCCCCACTCACTGCAACTAGAGAAAGCCTGCATGCAGCAATGAAGACCCAATGCAGCCAAAAAAAAAAAAAAAAAAAAAAATCAATGGTTTAATACACCAATTAAAAGACAAAGACTGTCAGAATGGACTGAATAAACAAGACCCAAATGTTTGTTGTGTACAAGAAACCCACTTTAATTCATTTATGTATTTTTATATGTATATTTTTAACATTTATTTATTTGGCTGCATTGGGTCTTCATTGCTGTGCTCGGGCTTTTCTCTACTTGTGGTGAACGGGGGCTACTCTCCATTGTGGTGTGTGGGTTTCTCATTGTGGTGGCTTCTCTTGTTGCAGAGCATGGGCTCTAGGCATGCGGGCTTCAGTAGTTGCAGCATGCGGGCTCAGGAGTTGCAGCATGTGGGCTCAGGAGTTGCAGCATGCGGGCCCTGGAGCACGCAGGCTTCAGTAGTTGTGGTGCGTGAGCTCAGTAGTTGTGGCACATGGGCTTAGTTGCTCCATGGCATGTGGGCTCTTGCTGGACCAGGGATCGAATCTATGTCCCCTGCATTGGCAGGCAGATTCTTCACCACTGCATCACCAGGGAAGTCCCAGAAACCCACTTTAAATACACAAAGATACACATAGATTAAAAGTAAAGGGATAGAGAAAGATATACCATGCTAACTAACCAAAAGAAAGCTGGAGAATCTATATTAGTTTCAGACAGAAGAGATTTCAGAGAAAAGAAAATTATTAGGGATAAAGAAAATTATTTAGGCATTACATAATGATAAAGGGGTCAATTATCCAAGAAGACAAAGATCTTTAATGTGCATGTGCCTAACAACAGAGTCTCAAAATATGTGAGGCAAAAACTAATAGGACTACAAGAAGAAATAGATAAATCTACTATAATAGTTGGAGACGTCAATACCTCTCTATCAGTAATAGACAGATCCAGCAGGCAGAAAACCAGCAAGGACATAGTTGAACTGAACAATATCATCAATCAACTGGATCTATTTGACATCTATAGAATTACCCATCCAACAATAGCAGAATACACCTCCTTTGCAAGCTCATACAGAACACTGACCAAGATAGACAACATTCTGGGCCATAAACCACACCCTAAATTTTTTTCTTTTTTTTTTTTTTACATCTTTATTGGAGTATAATTGCTTTACAATGATGTGTTAGTTTCTGCTTTATAACAAAGTGAATCAGTTATACATATACATATGTTCCCATATCTCTTCCCTCTTGCATCTCCCTCCCTCCCACCCTCCCTATCCCACCCCTCTAGGTGGTCACAAAGCACCGAGCTGATCTCCCTGTGCTATGCAGCTGCTTCCCACTAGCTATCTATTTTACATTTGGTAGTGTATATATGTCCATGCCTCTCTCTCGTTTTGTCACAGCTTCCCCTTCCCCTTCCCCATATCCTCAAGTCCATTCTCTAGTAGGTCTGTGTCTTTATTCCTGTCTTACCCCTAGGTTCTTCATGACATTTTTTTCTTAAATTCCATATATATGTGTTACATATGGTATTTGTCTTTCTCTTTCTTTTTTTAAATTTTTTTAAATTTTTCTTTATTTTATTCTCACTCTTGAATGATATGGTAGCTGGGTATAGAATTCTAGATTGAGTATTATATCTTCATTGTAAAGAAGTCACCTCTTGGTTCATTTGTTGTGCTTTTTTAGGGGAGGTAAGTAAATTGTCTTTTCTGTTAGGCTGCTTTTTTTTTTTTAACATCTTTATTGGGGTATAATTGCTTTACAATGGTGTGTTAGTTTCTGCTTTATAACAAAGTGAATCAGTTATACATATACATATGTTCCCATATTCCCATATCTCTTCCCTCTTGCGTCTCCCTCACTCCCACCCTCCCTATCCCACCCCTCCAGGCAGTCACAAAGCACCCAGCCGATATCCCTGTGCCATGTGGCTGCTTCCCACTAGCTATCTACCTTACATTTGTTAGTGTATATATGTCCATGCCTCTCTCTCGCCATGTAACAGCTTACCCTTCCCCCTCCTCACATCCTCAAGTCCGTTCTCCAGTAGGTCTGTGTCTTTATTCCTGTCTTACCACTAGGATCTTCATGACATTTTTTTTTCTTAAATTCCATATATATGTGTTAGCATATGGTATTTGTCTTTTTCTTTCTGACTTACTTCACTCTGTATGACAGACTCTAGGTCTATCCACCTCATTACAAATAGCTTAATTTCGTTTCTTTTTATGGCTGAGTAATATTCCATTGTATATATGTGCCACATCTTCTTTATCCATTCATCCAATGATGGACACTTAGGTTGTTTCCATCTCTGGGCTATTGTAAATAGAGCTGCAATGAACATTTTGGTACATGACTCTTTTGAATTATGGTTTTCTCAGGGTATATGCCCAGTAGTGGGATTGCTGGGTCATATGGTAGTTCTATTTGTAGTTTTTTAAGGAACCTCCATACTGTTCTCCATAGTGGCTGTACCAATTCACATTCCCACCAGCAGTGCAAGAGTGTTCTCTTTTCTCCACACCCTCTCCAGCATTTATTGTTTCTAGATTTTTTGATGATGGCCATTCTGACTGGTGTGAGATGATATCTCATTGTAGTTTTGATTTGCATTTCTCTAATGATTAATGATGTTGAGCATTCTTTCATGTGTTGGTTGGCAGTCTGTATATCTTCTTTAGAGAAATGTCTATTTAGGTCTTCTGCCCATTTTTGGATTGGGTTGTTTCTTTTATTGTTATTGAGCTGCATGAGCTGCTTATAAATTTTGGAGATTAATCCCTTGTCAGTTGCTTCATTTGCAAATATTTTCTCCCATTCTGAGGGTTGTCTTTTGGTCTTGTTTATGGTTTCCTTTGCTCTGCAAAAGCTTTGAAGTTTCCTAAATTTTAAAAGAACAGAAATCATACAATGTATGCTCTCAAACCATAATGGAATAGAAATCAATAAGAGAAAGAATAATTGGAAAACTCCAAAATATTTGGAGAGTAAAGCACACACTTCTAAATAACACATGAATCATAGAAGCAGTCTCAAGAGCAATTTTAAAAATATTTTGAATTAAATGAAAATTCAAATACAACTAATCAAAATTGTAAGATGCAGTGCTTAGAGGGAAATTTATAGTATTAAATGAATTATCAGAAAAGAAGAAAGATCTAAAACCAGTAATCTAAGCTTCTACCTTGGGAAACAGAAAAAGAAGAAAAAATTAAGTCCAAACTGAGTAGAAAAAAAGAAATAACAAAAATTTGAGCTGAAAGAAATAAGATTGAAATAGGAAATCAAGAGATAAAATCAATGAAATCAAAAGTTGGTTCTTAGAAAAGATCAATAAAGTTGATAAATCTCTAGCCAGGTTAACTAAGGAAAAAAGAGAGAAGACATGAATTGCTAATATCAGATATAAAAGGAACCATCACTTCTGATCCTATGGACATTAAAAAGATAATAAAGAAATATTATTAACGACTCTATGCTCACGAATTTGATAATCTAGTTGAAGTGGGTCAATTTCTAGAAAGATGCAATCTACCAAAAGTCAAAAAAGAAATAGCAAATCTGAATAGACCTCTATCTATAACAAAGTTTAAATCAATAATTAATAACCTTCCAAAACAGAAAGGACCAGGTCTGGATGATTTCACTGGTGAACTATAACTAACATTTAGGGAAAAAATTCTGCCAATTCTCTACAATCTCTTTCAGAAAATAGAAGCAGAGGAAGTACTTCCTGACTCATTTTATGCGACCAGCCATTATCCTCACACCAAAACCAGACAAAGGCATTTCAAGAAAGGAAAACTATAAACTAATATCTCTTATGAACATAGATACGAAAACCCTCAAAAAAATGTTAGCAAATTGAATCCAACAATGCATAAAAGGAGTTATATGCCAAGACCAAGTGGGATTTAGTCCAGGTATGCAAGGCTAGTTTAATATTCAAACATTAATTAATGTAATCTATCACATCAACAAGCTAAAGAGGAAAAATAATATAACCATATCAAAAATTCAGAGAAAACATTTGACAAAATCCAACACCCATTCATGATTAAAAAAAAAAAATACCCTCAGCAACTAGAAATAGAGAAGGAACTTCCCTAACTTGACAGAGAAAATCTCCCAAAACCCTACATTTAACATTATATTTAATAGTGAGAAACTAGATGCTTTCCCACTAAGATCAGATACAAGGCAAGGATGTCCCCTCTTATCACTATGATTCAACATTGTACTGGAAATCCTAGCCAATGCAACAAGACAAGAAAAGGAAATAAAAAACACACAGATTGAGAAGGAAGAAATAAAACTGTTTTTGTTCACAGATGATGTAATTGTCTATGTAGAAAATCCCAAAGAATCAACAAAAACTTCCTGGAACTAATAAGCAATTATAGCAAGGTTGCTGGATACAAAGTTAATATACAAAAGTCAACTGCTTTATTATATACTACCAATAAATAATATTGGAATTTGAAATTAAAAATATAATACCATTTATATTAGAACAAAAAATGAAGTACTTAGGAATAAATCTAACAAAATATGTACAAGACCTATATGAGGAAACCTACAAAACTCTGATGAAAGAAATAAAAGATCCAAATAACTTGAGAAATATTCTATGAACATGGATAGGAAGACTAAATATTGTGTTCTTCCTAATTTGATCTATAGATTCAACACGATCACAATAAAAACCCAACAAGTTACTTTGTGTTTATCAACAACTGATCCTAATATTCATATGGAAAGGCAAAAGCCCCAGAATAGCCAATACAAAATTAAAGGAGATCAACAAATTTGGAAGACTGTCACTACCTGACTTCAAGATTTACTCTAAAATTACAGTCATCAAGAGAGTCTGGCATTGGTGAAGAAAGAGAAGTAGATCAATGGAATAAAATAGAAAGCCCCAAAATAGATCCACACAAATACAGCCAACTAATCTCTCACAAAGGAGCAAAGGCAATTCAGTGGAGAATGAATAGTCCTTTCAACAAATGGTGCTGGAACAACTGGATATCCACATGCTAAAAGAAAAGAAAAGAAAAGAAAAGAAAAGAAAAAGCATCTAGACATAGATGTTACACTTTAACATCTTAAATATTAACTTAAATTGTATCATAGACCTAAATGTAAAATGTAAAACTATAAAACTCCTAGGCAGCAACATGGGAGAAAATCTATATGACCTTGGGTATGGCAATGATATAACACCAGAAGCATGATCCATGAGAGAAAAAAAAAAACTGATAAGTTGATTTTATTAAAATTAAAAACTTCTGGGACTTCCCTGGTGGTCCAGTGGTAAAGAATCTGTCCTGCGATGCAGGGGATGTGGATTTGATCCCTGGTCAGGGAACTAAGATCCCACATGCCGCAGGGTAACTAAGCCCACACACGCCACAACTACTGAGCCTGTGCGCCTCAACTAGAAAGCCCACGTGCTGCAAACTACAGAGACCACGTGCTCTGGAGCCTGCGTGCACCACAACTACAGAGCCCACAAGCCCTGAAGCCCATGTGCCACAACTAGAGAAAGAAAACCTGCACGCCAAAACTAGAGAAGACAAAACCTGTATGCCACAACTAGAGAGAAGCCCACGCACTGCAGCAAAAAGCCCATGTGCCACAACTAAGACCTGACGCAGCCAAAAACAAAAAACAAAACAAAACAAATGTTCTGCTCAGCAAAAGACACAGTTAAGAGACTATTAAGACAAGCCACATATTGGGAGAAAGTATTTGCAAAAGCCTCTTCTGGTAAAGGACTGTTATCCAAAATACATAAAAAAACTCTTAAAACTCAACAATAGAAAAAAGTAATTTAAAAATGGGCCAAAGACCTTAACAGACACCTCACCAAAGCATATATGCAAATAGTAAACAAGCATATGAAAAGATGCTCCACATCATGTGCTATCAGAGAAATGCAAGTTAAAAAATTAATAAGGGGGGAGGAGCTTCAAGATGGCAGAAGAGTAAGACATGGAGATCACCTTCCTCCCCACAAATACATCAGAAATACATCTATATCTGGAACAACTCCTACAGAACACCTACTGAACACTGGCAGAAAACCTCAGACCTCCCAAAAGGCAAGAAACTCTACACGTACCTGGGTAGGGCAAAAGAAAAAAGAAAAAACAGACACAAAAAATAGGGAGGGGACCTGCACCTAGGGGAGGGAGCTGTGAAGGAAGAAAGCTTTCCACACACTAGGAAGCCCGTTTGCAGGCAGAAACTGAGGGTGGTGGAGGGGGGAAGCTTCAGAACCGCAGAGGAAAGCACAGCAACAGGGGTGTGGAGGGCAAAGTGGAGAGATTCCCGCACAGAGGATCAGTACTGACCAGCATTCACCAGCCCAAGAGGCTTGTCTGCTCACCCGCCGGGACGGGTGTGGGCTGGGAGCTGAGGCTCGGACTTCGGACTTCGGAGGTCGGATTGCAGGGAGAGGACTGGGGTTGGCTGAGTGAACACAGCATGAAGGGGCTAGTGCGCCACAGCTAGCCATGAGGGAGTCCGGGAAAAAGTCTGGAGCTGCCGAAGAGGCAAGAGATTTTTCTTGCCCCTTTGTTTCCTGGTGCGTGAGGAGAGGGTATTAAGAGTGCCACTTAAAGGAGTTCCAGAGATGGGCACAAGCTGCGGCTATCAGCGCGGACCCCAGAGACAGGCATGAGATGCTAAGGCTGCTGCTGCTGCCACCAAGAAGCCTGTGTGCAAGCACAGGGCACTATCCGCACCTCCCCTCCCAGGAGCCTATGAAGACTGCCACTGCCAGGGTCCTGTGATCCAGGAACAACTTATCCAGGAGAACACACGGTGCACCTCAGGCTGGTACAACGTCACGCTGGCCTCTGCCACCCTAGCCTCACCCCGCATTCCGTACCCCTCCCTCCCCCCAGCCTGAGGGAAGCAGAGCCCCTGAATGTGCTGCTCCTTTAACCCCGTCCTGTCTGAGTGAAGAGCAGATGCCCTCAGGCGACCTACATGCAGAGGCGGGGCCAAATCCAAAGTTGAACCCCAGGAGCTGTGCGAACAAAGAAGAGAAAGGGAAATTTCTCCCAGCAGCCTCAGGAGCAGTGAATTATATCTCCACGATAAAATTGATGTGCCCTGCATCTGTGGAATACCTGAATACACAACAAATCTTCCCAAATTGAGGAGGTGGACTTTGGGAGCAATGATATATATATATATTTTTCCCTTTTCTCTTTTTGTGAATGTGTATGTGTATGCTTCTGTGTGTGATTTTGTTGTATAGTTTTGTTTTTACCATTTGTCCTAGGGTTCTGTCTGTCCGTTTTTTTGTTTTGTTTTGTTTTGTTAGTATACTTTTTAGTGCTTGTTATCATTGGTGGATTTGTTTTTTGATTTGGTTGCTTTCTTTTTTCTTTTATTTTATTACTTTTTAAAAAAATTTTAATGATTATTTTTTATTTTAATAACTTTCTTATTATATTTTATTTTATTCTTTCTTTCTTTTTTTTTTTCTCCCTTTTATTCTGAGCCGTGTGGATGACAGGCTTTTGGTGATCCAGCCAGGCATCAGGGTTGTGCCTCTGAGGTGGGAGAGCCACATTCAGTACATTGGTCCACAAGAGAGCTCCCAGTTCCATGTAATATCAAATGGCAAAAATCTCCCAGATATCTCCATCTCAATGCCAAGATGCATCTCCATTCAACGACCAGCAAGCTACAGTACTGGACACCCCATGCCAAACAACTAGCAAGACGGGAACACAACCCCACCCATTAGCAGAGAGGCTGCCTAAAATCATAATAAGGCAACAGACACCCCAAAACACACCACCAGATGTGGACCTGCCCACCAGAAAGACAAGATCCAGCCTCATGCACCAGAACACAGGCACTAGTCCCCTCCACCAGGAAGCCTACACAACCCACTGAACCAACCTTAGCCACTGGGGACAGACACCAAAAACAACGGGAACTACGAACGTGCAGCCTGTGAAAAGGAGACCCCAAACACAGTAAGTTCAGCAAAATGACAAGACAGAAAAACACATAGCAGATGAAGGAGCAAGATAAAAACCCACCAGTCCTAACAAACGAAGAGGAAATAGGCAGTCTACCTGAGAAGGAATTCAGAATAATGACAGTAAAGATGATCCAAAATCTTGGAAATAGAATGCAGAAAATACAAGAAATGTTTAACAGGGACCTAGAAGAACTAAAGAGCAAACAAATAGTGATGAACAACACAATAAATGAAATTAAAAATTCTCTAGAAGGGATCAATAGCAGAATAACTGAGGCAGAAGAACAGATAAGACCTGGAAGATAAAATAGTGGAAATAACTACTGCAGAGCAGAATAAAGAAAAAAGAATGAAAAGAATTGAGGACAGTCTCAGAGACCTCTGGGACAACATTAACTGCACCAACATTTGCATTATAGGGGTCCCAGAAAAAGAAGAGATAAAGAAAGGGACTGAGAAAATATGTGAAGAGATTATAGTTGAAAACTTCCCTAATATGGGAAAGGAAATAGTTAGTAAGTCCAGGAAGTATAGAGAGTCCTATACAGGATAATTCCAAGGAGAAACATGCCAAGACACATATTAAGCAAACTATCAAAAATTAAATACAAAGAGAAAATAATAAAAGCAGCAAGGGAAAAACTACAAATAACATACAAGGGAATCCCCATAACAGTAACAGCTGATCTTTCAGCAGAAACTCTGCAAGCCAGAAGGGAGTGGAAAGACATATGTAAAGTGATGAAGGGGAAAAACCTACAACCGAGATTACTCTACCCAGCAAGGATCTCATTCAGATTCGACGGAGAAATTAAAACCTTTACAGACAAGCAAAAGCTAAGAGAATTCAGTACCACCAAACCACCTTTACAACAAATGCTAAAGGAACTTCTCTAGGTGGGAAACACAAGAGAAGGAAAAGACCTACAATAACAAACCAAAAGCAATTAAGAAAATGGTAATAGGAACATGCATATCAATAATTACCTTAAATGTAAATGGATTAAATGCTCCAACCAAAAGACATAGACTGTCTGAATGGATACAAAAACAAGACCCGTATATATGCTGTGTACAAGAGACTCACTTCAGACCTAGGGACACATACAGACTGAAAGTGAGGGGATGGAAAAAGATATTCCATGCAAATGGAAATCAAAAGAAAGCTGGAGTAGCAATTCCCATATCAGACAAAATACACTTTAAAATAAAGACTATTACAAGAGACAAAGAAGGATACTACATAATGATCAAGGGATCAATCCAAGAAGAAGATATAACAATTGTAAATATTTATAGGACATTCCATCCAAAACAACAGAATACACTTTCTTCTCAAGTGGTCATGGAACATTCTCCAGGACAGATCATACCTTGAGTAACAAATCAACCCTTGGTAAATTTAAGAAAATTGAAATCGTATCAAGTATCTTTTCCAACCACAACGTTATGAGACTATATATCAATTACAGGAAAAAATCTGTAAAAAAATACAACACATGGAGGTTAAACAATACACTACTTAATAACCAAGAGATCACTGAAGAAATCAAAAAGGAAATTAAAAAAATACCTAGAAACAAATGACAATGAAAACACAATGACTCAAAACCTATGGGATGCAGCGAAAGCATTTCTAAGAGGTAAGTTTATAGCAACACAATCCTACCTTAAGAAACAAGAAACATCTCAAATAAACAACCTAAGCTTACACATAAAGCATTAGAGAAGAAGAACAAAGAAACCCCAAAATTAGCAGAAGGAAAGAAATCATAAAGATCAGATCAGAAATGAATAAAAAAGAAATGAAGGAAAGGATAGCAAAGATCAATAAAACTAAAAGCTGGTTCTTTGTGAAGATAAACAAAATTGATAAACCATTAGCCAAACTCATCAAGAAAAAAGAGAGAAGACTCAAACCAATAGAATTAGAAATGAAAAAGGAGAAGTAACAACTGACACTGCAGAAATACAAAGGATCGTGAGAGATTACTACAAGCAACTATATGCCAATAAAATGCACAACATGGAAGAAATAGACAAATTCTTAGAAATGCACAACCTTCCGAGACTGAATCAGGAAGAGATAGAAAATATGAACAGACCAATCACAAGCACTGAAATTGAAACTGTGATTAAAAATCTTCCAACAGGGCTTCCCTGGTGGCGCAGTGGTTGAGAGTCCACCTGCCAATGCAGGGGACACGGGTTTGTGCCCCAGTCTGGGAAGATCCCACGTGCCGCGGAGTGGCTAGGCCCGGGAGCCATGGCCACTGAGCCTGCGTTTCAGGAGCTTGTGCTCCACAACGGGAGAGGCCACAACAGTGAGAGGCCCGCATACTGCAAAAGCAAAACAAAACAAAAAATCTTCTGACAAACAAAAGCCCAGGGCTTCCCTGGTGGTGCAGTGGTTGGGAGTCTGCCTGCCGATGCAGGGGACGTTGGTTTGCGCCCTGGTCCAGGGGGATCCCACATGCCGCGGAGTGGCTGGGCCCGTGGGCCATGGCCGCTGGGCCTGAGCGTCTGGAGCCTGTGCTCTGCGACGAGAGAGGCCACAGCAGTGAGAGGCCTGAGTACTGCAAAAAAAAAAAAAAAAAAAAAAAAAAAAGCCCAGGACCAGATGGCTTCACAGGTGAATTCTATCAAACATTTAGAGAAGAACAAACACCTATCCTTCTCAAGCTCTTCCAAAATATAGCAGAGGGAGGAATACTCCCAAACTCATTCTACAAGGCCAACATCACCCTGATACCAAAACCAGACAAGGATGTTACAAAGAAAGAAAACTACAGGCCAATATCACTGGTGAACATAGATGCAAAAATCCTCAACAAAATACTTGCAAACAGAATCCAACAGCACATTAAAAGGATCATACACCATGATCAAGTGGGGTTTATCCCAGGAATGCAAGGATTCTTCAATATATACAAATCAATCAATGTGATATACCATATTAACAAATTGAAGGAGAAAAACCATATGATCATCTCAATAGATGCAGAGAAAGCTTTTAACAAAATTCAACACCCATTTATGATAAAAACCCTCCAGAAAGTAGGCATAGAGGGAAATACCTCAACATAATAAAGGCCGTATATGACAAATCCACAGCCAACATCGTCCTCAATGAAAAACTGAAACCATTTCCACTAAGATCAGGAACAAGACAAGGTTGCCCACTCTCACCACTATTATTCAACATAGTTTTGGAAGTTTTAGCCACAGCAATCAGAAAAGAAAAAGAAATAAAAGGAATCCAAATCAGAAAGAAGAAGTAAAGCTGTCACTGTTTGCAGATGACATGATACTATACATAGAGAATCCTAACAATGCTACCAGAAAACTACTAGAGCTAATCAATGAATTTGGTAAATTAGCAGGATACAAAATTGATGCACAGAAATCTCTTGCATTCCTATACACTAATGATGAAAATTCGGAAAGTGAAATTAAGAAAACACTCCCATTTACCATGGCAACAAAAAGAATAAAACATCTAGGAATAAACCTACCAAAGGAGACAAAAGACCTGTATGCAGAAAATTATAAGACACTGATGAAAGAAATTAAAGATGATACAAATAGATGGAGAGATATACCATGTTCTTGGATTGGAAGAATCAACATTGTGAAAATGAGTCTACTACCCAAAGCAATCTACAGATTCAATGCAATCCCTATCAAACTACCACTGGCATTTTTCACAGAACTAGAACAAAAAATTGCACAGTTTGTATGGAAACACAAGAGACCCTGAATAGCAAAAGCAATCTTGAGAAAGAAAAACGGAGCTGGAGGCATCAGGCTCCCTGACTTCAGACTATACTACAAAGCTACAGTAATCAAGACAGTATGGTACTGGCACAAAAACAGAAATATAGATTAATGGAACAGGATAGAAAGCCCAGAGATAAACCCATGCACGTATGGTCACCTTATCTTTGATAAAGGAGGAAAGAATATACAGTGGAGAAAAGACAGCCTCTTCAGTAAATGGTGATGGGAAAACTGGACAGCTACATGTACAAGAATGAAATTAGAACTCTCCCTAACACCATACACAAAAATAAACTCAAAATGGATTAAAGACCTAAATGTAAGGCCAGATACTATCAAACTCTTAGAGGAAAACATAAGCAGAACCCTCTATGACATAAATCACAGCAAGATCCTTTTTGACCCACCTCCTAGAGAAATGGAAATAAAAACAAAAATAAACAAATGGGACCTGATGAAACTTACAGGTTTTGCACAGCAAAGGAAACCATAAACAAGACCAAAAGACAACCCTCAGAATGGGAGAAAATATTTGCAAATGAAGCAACTGACAAAGGATTAATCTCCAAAATTTACAAGCAGCTCATGCAGCTCAATATCAAAAAAACAAACCACCCAGTCTAAAAATGGGCAGAAGACTTAAATAGACATTTCTCCAAAGAAGATACACAGTTTGCCAACAAACACATGAAAGAATGCTCAACATCATTAATCATTAGAAAAATGCAAATCAAAACTACAATGCAATATCATCTCACACCAGTCAGAATGGCCATCATCAAAAAATCTACAAACAGTAAATGCTGTTTTAGCATTTAGCAATGTGAACCCTCTTTCACTGTTGGTGGGAATGTCAATTGATACAGCCACTGTGGAGAACAGTATGGAGGTTCCTTAAAAAACTAAAAATAGAACTACCATACGACCCAGCAATCCCCCTACTGGGCATATACCTTGAGAAAACCGTTACTCAAAAAGAGTCATGTACCACAATGTTCACTGCAACTCTATTTACAATAGCCAGGACATGGAAGCAACCTAAGTGTCCATCAACAGATGAATGGATAAAGAAGATGTGGCACATATATACAATCGAATATTACTCAGCCATAAGAAGAAACGACATTGAGTTATTTGTAGTGAAGTGGATGGACCTAGAGTCTGTCATACAGAGTGAAGTAAGTCAGAAAGAGAAAAACAAATACCGTAAGCTAACACATATATATGGAATCTAAAAAAAGAAAATAAAGATCATGAACCTATGGGCAAGACGGGAATGAAGACACAGACCTACTAGAGAATGGACTTGAGGATATGGGGAGGGGGAAAGGTAAGCTGGGACAAAGAGAGAGAGTGGTATGGACGTATATACACTACCAAATGTAAAATAGGTAGCTAGCAGGAAGCAGCCTCATAGCACAGGGAGATCAGTTCGGTGCTTTGTGACCACCTAGAGGGGTGCGATAGAGAGGGTGGGAGGGAGGGAGACGCAAGAGGGAAGACATATGGGGGTATATGTATATGTATAACTGATTCACTTTGTTATAAAGCAGAAACTAACATACCATTGTAAAGCAATTATACTCCAATAAAGATGTTAAATAAAAAAATAAATAAAAATAGTAAGGTACCACTACACATCTACTAGAATGGTCAAAATCCAGAAGAGTGACAACACCGAATGTTGGCAAGGATGTGGAGCAACAGAAACTCTCATTCATTGCTGGTGTTAATGAAAAATGGTACAGCCATTTTGGAGGATAATTCGGTGGATTCTTACAAGAGTAAACGTATTCTTACCATACAATCTCTAATCATCCTCCTTGGTATTTATCCAAAGGAGCTGAA
The DNA here is from genome assembly GCF_964374135.1 of Grampus griseus. Taxonomy (NCBI): domain Eukaryota; kingdom Metazoa; phylum Chordata; class Mammalia; order Artiodactyla; family Delphinidae; genus Grampus; species Grampus griseus. Next base: position 144,764,119 of record NC_139017.1, read on the forward strand.
AACTTAAGTTCACACAAAAACCTGCACACAAATGTTTATAGCAGCTTTATTCAAAATTGCCAAAACTTTGTTTTTTGAAAGCAACTAAGACGTCCTTCAATAGTTGAATGGGTAAACAAACTGTGGTACACCCATACAATAAATATAATTTAGCAATAAAAATAAATGAGCTATGAAGCCATGAAAATACATGGAGGAAGTTTAAATGCATATTGCTAAGTGAAAGAAACCAATCTAAAAAGGCCACATATAGTATGATTCCAACTAATGACATGGAAGAAGCAAAACTATAGAGACAGTAAAAAAAATTAGTGGTTGCCAGGGGTTCAGGGCAAAGAAAGGAGGGATAAGTGGCTGGAGCACAGGGGAGTTTTTAGGGCAGTGAAACTATGCTGTGTGATACTGTAATGGTGGAAACATATCATTATATATTTGTCAAAACCCATGGAGTGTACAACATAGAGAGTGAACCCTAAATTATGGACTTTGGTTAATAATGATGGCTCACCAATTACAAGAAATGTACCATACTAATGCAAGATGTTAATAATAAGGTAAACTGTGTATACGGAGGGGTGAGGAAGTATCAATATACGGGAACTCTGTGCTTTCTGCTCAATTTTTCTGTAAACCTAAAACCCTCTGAAAAATACCTTAGTAATTAAAAAAGCATACTACGAAGTCTCTTTAAGTGACTCAGTGTGGTTCTAGCACACAAATAGAGAGATGAATGGAATAGAAAAGAAAGTCAAGAAATAGGTCCAAGTACATATGCCAATTTAGAATATGATAAAAGTGGTTATCATCTCAAATCACTGGAAAAGATGGAACTTTTTAATAAATGGTGATGGGACAACTGGATAACCATTCAGAAATATTAGAACAACTCCTCATATCATACATAAGAATAAACTTTAAATGGATCAGAGATCTAAATCCAAGAAGAACAAAACCATGCAAGCACTAGAAGAAAATATGAATGAATGTCTTTACAATTTGGTTACAGGACAGTGGTTCTCAACCAGGGACAATTTTGACCCCAGGGGACATTCAGCAATGTCTGAAGATATTTTAGTTGCCGCAACTGTCAGAGTCCTACTATCATCAAGTGGGTAGATGTTAGGGATGCAGCTAAACATCCTACAATGCACAGGACAGCTCCTCACTGCCTGGATAACAAAGACTTATCCAGCCCAAAATGTCATTAATGCCGCAGCTGAGACATTCTGGAATAGGGAAAGGTTTCTGACTAACACTCAAAATCTAGATGCAGTAAAAATATTGACAAATTTGACTAATAAAAATTTTTGAATTTGAAAAGTTTTTATTTTTAACAAATTTAACATTTAATTTCCCCCTAATATTCTGCATTTTGTTTTTTCATCATAATTATGTAATAGAAAGAAAATGTGAAGAATTTTTTTCACTAAGTTCTGTGTAGATGCCCCCAAATCCACTCTTGTTTCCTCCAATGAGCCATAGAAATATTAATATTTTCTGTGTGGGCCATGATGAGAACAAGTTTGAGAACTACTGCTATACATAACGTCCATTTGTGTCTTAAATAATTTCTAATCTGCTTATCTGAGTGTCCTCCTTATAATATCTATGTTTGTGTGTGTCTATATGTATGCATGTGTAGGTGTGTCTTGCCAGTTTCCTGGGGCAAATATATATATATATATATTTTTTGTGGTATGTGGGCCTCCCACGTTGTGGAGCACAGGCTCCGGACGCGCAGGCTCAATGGCCATGGCTCATGGGCCCAGCCGCTCCGCGGACCGGGGCACGAACCCGTGTCCCCTGCATTGGCAGGCAGACTCTCAACCACTGCGCCACCAGGGAAGCCCCAAATATATTTTATATTTAACATTTATTCAGTTCCAGGCACTGTCCTAAGTGCTTTACATATATTAACATATTTAATCATCACCACAAACCTATGAGATAGGTTCTTTTTTATCTCCATTTTACAGATGACACTGAGACAAAGCAGTCACTTGCCCAAAGTCATACTGCTACTTAGTGGTGGAGCTGAGGAAGGATTCATTAACTGCCTGATAAATATTCTCTATTATGGTGCTCATGAAAAGTGATGTTGAACTGCTTAAAAAGCTTAATTGATTCCACATATATGTGTTAGCATACGGTATTTCTTTTTCTCTTTCTGACTTACTTCACTCTGAAGAACCTAGGGGCAGGACAGGAATAAAGATGCAGAGGTAGAGAATAGATTTGAGGATACAGGGAGGAGGAAGAGTAAGCTGGGATGAAGTGAGAGAGTGGCATGGACATATATACACTACCAAATGTAAAATAGATAGCTAGTGGGAAGCAGCCGCATAGCACAGGGAGATCAGCTTGGTGCTTTGTGACCACCTAGAGGGGTGGGATAGGGAGGGTGGGAGGGAGACGCAAGAGGGAGGGGATATGGGGATATATGTATAGGTATAGTTGATTCACTTTTTTATAAAGCAGAAACTAACACACCATTGTAAAGCAATTATACTCCAATAAGGATGTTTAAAAATAAAATAAAATAAAAATTTAAAAAGCTTAATTGATTTCAACTTTTATGTTTTGTTAAAACGATTTATTTTTGGACCAAGCTTCTTTTATTTTTTTAAATTGTGGTAAGAATACTTAACTTGAAATCTACCCACTTCAATTTTTAAGTGCACAATACATTATTGTTGGTACTTCCCTGGTGGTCCAGTGGTAAAGAATCCACCTTGCAATGCAAGGGACGCGGGTTCCATCCCTGGTCGGGGAGCAAAGATCCCAAATGCCACGGGGCAACTAAGCCTGCAAACCATAACTACTGAGCTCGCACGCCTCAACTAGAGAGAGAGAAAAATTTTTGAGTTTTCTTGGCATGCTATACTATAGAAAGGGGACTTCAAGAGAGAGTGGGTCAGTCACCCCTTTCATTTGCACATACATACCAAGGCATGGAACCATGAACTCATACAGGAACTTGGACTTGGGATCTGTAGAGTCAAGCAGAGGAAATGAAAGACAACATTAGAGGAAAATTACCAGAGTTGGTGAAGGTTCTCTTCATTTGCCTGCACTAACCATAAATAGTGAGCAAAAGGGAGCCCAGGGCTCATTCCTTACAGCCTTGGCCGCCTGGGGAAACATACAAATCTTGGTTCACAAAGCTGACAAGAGCAGCCCCAGGAGGCAGGCAGGTACACAAACCCAGACTCTTTCCTTGTTTCCACTTCTCCCAACAGAAACAGAGATTGCAAAGTGTCTAGAACAGGAGTCGGGACAATATATCACATCCTTTTTGGAAAGCAAATTAACTGTTAGAGCAGGGACCAGCAGACCCCAGAGAGTGAGAACCCTCTCAGGGTTCTCGTGATCTCTAACATGAGGATGTTTTACAGCTCGTGTCCTTTACAAGGTGAACATGAGATGAATCAGAGCTGGGGGGCTGGGAGACATGGAGGCTTTCAAGGGAAGGCTGCTTTCTTTTATCAGGTTTTACTAAGTGTCACGGAGGTAATAGCACAAAGAAGAAAGGTGAGCATATCAGATCTTAGTTTTACAAAGTTGAGGGAGCAAAAACTGGACATTTAAATTTTGTGGTATGAGATAATCTCTACCCTGGAAGCATTGAGAAAGGAATCATGGGAAGGTTAGATGCCTCATGTCCCAAAAGGGAACACAGCTGAGAAACATGCAGAAAACAGAAACATTTTAGACCACAATCAAGAGGTTAGACTGGCAAATGGATGATCTAATTCAGGTTTACATACTGAACCAGCAGAGGCAGCACTACTTCTGAATTCTCCTTCAGGAGAATAAGGAGACTTTATGTCCAAGAAAGGGGATGGGCGTGGGGAGTATTGCTGAAGTCACAAAACCAACAGAGGCAAAGGAAGGCCCTGGAGATCTGGTGGTGCCAGATGGGCTTTAAGATACACTGACCTAAAAGGGCCCATGGGAGTATGAACTAGACAAGGGACTGGGGGATGTGGGAATCCCCTTCAGGATTGGTGGGAAACCTCTCCACACTTCCCCCAGTGTCTCTTAAAGGTCCAGTACCAATCTTTGCTTCAGAATTCCTTCAGAATCCTGCTTGTGGCTTGTGCATATCGCTCCTAGGAAGACTGGGATCCTGAGGTTCATCCCTTTTCTTACCCATTCTGCTCAGAAATGTCTTTGCATAGTCTGCGTCATAGATATAGAAAAATGACTGAAAGGGCCCAACCCAGTGAGGAAAGGCACAAGGGTGGTTTTCTATAATCTCCTCAAGCTTCTCCATTTTACCATTCTGAAATATCTGCAGTGAAAAAAGTGAAAGAAATTAGAGAAGCCAGCCAATCTGGACTCATCCCGTTTACAGCCGCAAGTTGAGCTCAAGGCCTGGATGAGGTCCCACAGGTAGAGGGCCTTGACCCTTTTTCTGGAAGCGAGTGAACACACATTCCTTGGGATTTCCGAGCCTGGGGTATAATTTTCTAAACAAGGTTAGTGTATTCATCTTTTCAATATAAATATATGTTGTATCCCCAGACCCCATGACTGTTGAATGACAGATACTGTGAGCTGCTTTTCCAAGTGAGAAGGTGAAGTTAGGAGAGTCACACACTCTGCCTCACCTGCCAATGTCACATAGGTTAGGAGTGGAGTCTGGAGGCTGAAAAAAATGTTTTTACGTGGGAAGGAAAAGATGTTAGTAGACTGAACATGACCCACCATCCAGCTCACCATTCCGTCTCTGTAATTACTGATGACTGATTCTTTCTCATGACTTAATAGTAAGTGCTTCTCTAAAAACCTGCCAATTCCATCTACAAAAAACCCTAATTCTTTTCCTTTATAACAGCAGAAGGCTCTTTTTCACAGGTGTGTAAAGCTGGAAGCAAACTCAAAAACCAAAACTCTGAGCTTCCAACATTTATAAATTAGCGTACAAACACTGCCATCAGAGATGAACTTTCTGCCTTGATAAGCAGATTACTACGGCTAATTTAAATAGTAGATATAAGCAGATTACTGTGGCTCCTTCTGAGTAGGAGGTAGATGGGCCTCAGGCTGAGCAGTTGGAGCTTGTCTCCTGCTGACATTTCAAAGAAAAGACAGGAGGAGAGAGGAGCTGAGTTCTGCTAGAGTAAAAAAATAAGATGACCACAGTTTTTGGAATCAAGGAGACTTCCCAGGCCACACATGTGCAGAAAAGATCCTCAGGGGTCAGGGAAGGGAGGGGGCACCAACCCATATGTCCTGCCAACCTCCCAGAGACTCTTGCACTGGAATCCATCTTGGCTAAAAGATGTGCGTGCACATCGGGTAGGGCACTGAGTCAGACCAGATATGAGCAATGAGCAAGATGATTGGCCAGAGGAAACCTGCAAGATGATTGGCCAGTGGGAACCTGGAAAACTGCCCCCATATAAGCAATTTAAGCCACCCCCAAAGCACAGCTCTCTCTCTGAGCCCACCCATGTGTCCTTTTCACATGTACTCTGCTTCTAATAAATGCTTTACCCACTTTACTATCTTCATCTCTTCGCTGAATTCTTTCTTCAAAGAAGACAAGGACCAAGTTTCCATTTCAAGCTCGCTGGCCCTCGTGGTCTACTGGTTAAGGATTCGGTGCTCTAACCAACGTGGCCTGGGTTCGATCCCTGGTTGGGGAACTAAGATCCCGCTTCAAGCTGACGCACATCCCCCGCCCCACACCAGATCACTTCTAAATCACTGACAGTAGGATCCATTTACATCTGCTTGTTGTATAAAGTGGGAGGGTGGAGGGGCATCTGTGTGTGTGTGTCTGGTTGTTCCTAGCTATGCATTTGAGCACAGTTGTGGGGGGTCTGACTTGCAAAGAAATCTTAAAGCTGGCAAGTTCTTCCTTGTGTGACCCATCACAGAATTTGCCATGTGACTGTTCTTTCCTCAGAAAAGGTGGAAAACTTCAGTTCCTAATTTCCTCTTTTACCAGCTAGCAGCTCTAACCCATGAAGTGTTCCCTGGATAGTTTAGGGCCCTAAAACATTGAGACTCTTGAAATCTAGTTCCTGAAATGCTGCACACTCTGTTTTGCTAACATTCCCACAATCAAGCCAGTGACAAGGGCCCACCAACAGTGCAAACAGTGTTTTCCAACAACGTAAATATTTATTCATTCGCAAACAATAAACAGATGAGTATTTATTAAGTGCCTATTATAGGTGCCAGGAGAATAGAGATGCAGAGAAATATAAGACAGGCGAGGTCTTTGCCCTCATGGAAAGTGTAACTTAACATGAGGCTTATTTCTTTAGGTTTGAAATTGTCATAGATGCCCTCAGCCATAAGCATTTGGTTATACTTTTAGTAACTCTTGCCTGGACAAAAAGGACAGAAAGCTATCGTGAATCTTGTAATAGATGAATTTATATTTCTTCATCCACAAATATAAATACATTTGAAAATAAATATCACACATATTTAGGAAACACTGTCCAGAAACATTCGAAAAATGCTTAGCCCCCGAGGAATAGTAATAGCTAACATTTACCAAGCACTCCGATGAGCTAGGTGCTGCCGTTGACGGAAAAAAATGCACAACCTAAAAGTTGAGAATTATGTTTTAGTTGGCAGACAAAACTGAGGGCTTAAACCCAGAACTCAGCCTCTCAGATAGCTCTGAGAAACTGCTCCCAAGAGGTAAGGGAGGAGCCAGGGTATACAGGAGTTTTTGTAACAAAGACCAGGTAGTTGAAACTTCAAAAGACTACTGTTAATTAAAGAAAACCAGACCTCAAGTTAAGGAATTTGGCACTTTTCTATGTATCAGAAGATGCAAGAGTCTGGGTTCATTGAGATCATTCATTTGGTATGCACCTCAGCTATCTGGGAACAGTATCCTGATTTTCTCCTGAATCCCCTCAGGGTGCACCACTGGGGGTGGTTGCAGCAGCTGAGGACTTGGCAGCCAGCAGCCCGTCTGTCTCCATCCTGCATTCCTTCAGGGCTCACCTTCGGGGGTGGCTGTAGTGGCTTGATGGCTCTAACACCCTTTGTTTGCTGACATGGTGGGCCACATTTTTTTACTCACACTGCCAAGTGCTTTCCATGCTTTATATTCTTTTTTTTTTTTTTTAAATAGGATTTACTCTTTCCTTTTTTTCTTAATTAATTTATTTATTTAGGGCTGTGTTGGGTCTTTGTTTCTGTGCGAGGGCTTTCTCTAGTTGTGGCAAGTGGGGGCCACTCTTCATCACGATGCGCGGGCCTCTCACTATCGCGGCCTCTCTTGTTGCGGAGCACAGGCTCCAGACGCGCAGTCTCAGTAGTTGTGACTCACGGGCCTAGTTGCTCCGCGGCATGTGGGATCTTCCCAGACCAGGGCTTGAACCCGTGTCCCCTGCATTAGCAGGCAGATTCTCAACCACTGCGCCACCAGGGAAGCCCCCATGCTTTATATTCTTTAATCTTTACATCAGGAACCCTATGAAGCAGATATGATTGCAATCTCCATTTTACAGATGAGGAAATTGAACCTTAGAGAGGTTAAGTAATCTCTCCCAGATTATGTAGCCAGCAACTAGTAGTAAGGATTCAAACCTGGGTTGAACTATGGAGCCCAAGTGCTACTTATCTACACAGACTTTCCCTGAATTATATACAAGGATACACACACACACACACACACACACACACACACACATACCCTGCATAAACACACACTAGGTCCCCCACACTGGCTGGGATACACTGGCGACTGAATAAATGTCAGTCTACCTGGTCTATTCTTTGTAGTCAGTAAATCTTTGAATGAATGAATTTATTTAGCATCTAATATATGTGAGCATTCAACAAAGTAGTTTTTTTATTGAAGTATATAGTTGATTGACAATGCTGTGTTAATTTCTGCTGTACAGCAAAGTGATTCAGTTATACATATATACTTTCTTTTTTATATTCTTTTCCATTATGATTTCTTAGAATATTGAAATAGTTCCCTGTGCTATAGAGTAGGACCTTGTTTATCCATTCTACATGTAGTAGTTTGCATCTGCTAACCCGAAACTCCCAGTCCATCTCTCCCCCACCCCCACTCCCCCTTGGCAACCACAAGTTTGTTCTCTATGTCTGTGAGTCTGTTTCTGGTTTGTAGATAGGTCCATTTGTGTCATATTTTAGATTCCACATATAAGTGATACCATATGGTATTTGTCTTTCTCTTTCTGACTTACTTCACTTTGTATGATAATCTCTAGTTGCATCCATGTTGCTGCAAAGGCATTATTTCATTCTTTTTTATGGCTGAGTACTATTCCATTGTATATAGGTACCACATCATCTTTATCCATTCATCTGTCGATGGACATTTAGGTTGTTTCTTGGCTATTGTGAATAGTGCTCCTATGAACATAGGCATGCATTATCTTTTTGAATTATAGTTTTGTCTGGATATATGCCCGGGAGTGGGATTGCTGGATCATATGATAATTCTATTTTTAGTTTTTTGAGGAACCCCTATACTTTTTTCCACAGTGGCTGCACCAACTTACATTCCCACCCACCGTGTGGGAGGGTTCCCCCTTTCGCACATCCTCTCCAGCAACAAAGTAGTTATTGAACACCTACTATGACGTAAGCACTGGGTTTATAGTGGTGAACAAAGACTCTCCTCTCACAGATCCTATATTCTAGTGGGGAGAAGGGGAGTGTGGATGAAAAATGTTGCCTGCCATATCAGCAAACAAAGGATGTTGAAGCCATCAAGCCATCAGCCACTACCACTGCCCCCTAACAGTGAGCCTGAGGGTACGCAGAATGGGAAAGAACAGGATGCTGCCCCTAGATAGCTAAAGTGCATATCAAAGGAATGATTTCAATGAGCCCAGACTCTTGCATCTTCCCATACATAGAAAAGTGCTAAACTCCTTAAGTTGAGATATCTGGTTTTCTTCATTTTATTATTATTAATATTATTTTTGGTCACACTGTGCAACTTGTGGGATCTTAGTTCCCTGACCAGGGATCGAACCCGTGCCCCCTGCCGTGGAAGCTCGGCGTCCTAACCACTGGACAGCCAGGGAATGCCCCTGGTTTTCTTTAATTAACAGTAATCTTTTGAAGTTCCAACTACCTGATCTTTGTTGCAAAACTCCTACATCTCTCGGCCCCTCCCTTCCCTCTTTGGAGCAGTCCCTCAGAGCTATCGGAGAGGCTACCTCCCAGGCTTGAAGTCCTCAGAAAGTCCACCGAATAAAATATAATTCTCAACTTTTAGGTTGTGCTTTTTTTTTTCCAGTCAACAGGAGTGTATAGTAACAGAGTATATAATATGATGTCAGAGAGTGATAAGTGCTGAGATAAAAAAAACAAAGTGATAAGTGCTAAGATAAAAAAAACAAAGAGTATTGGAGGCTCTATTTTAGTTTGAGTGACATTTGTTCAAAGGCCTGAACATAGTGCATGGAGAGCATTCCAACCAGAGAAGAGCATATCCAAAGCCCTGAGGGAGCCCTGAGCGAATTTGCTTGCCACGTTTGAGGAATAGTGGGAAGACCAGTATGACTGGAACAGAGCAAGGAATGAAATTTCTGGTCTTGTAGGAAATTTTCACTACACACACATTTCCCTTCTGGAACCTTATGACTATATCTAAAATGTTACTGTCTATGTGAAGTAGTTCCATCCTTTCCTTGCGACTAAGTGATGAATCATCAAAAGGAACATAAAAAGTTAAAAAAAAAAGGTAGATAGGCAGGGATGGGGCTATTAGCCAGCTTGACATATCAGCCACTTCTAATCTTCAAAACTCTGATAGAGGCACCTCTAAAATATTCAAAAAATAATCTAGTGACAGTCAAGAGGGATAGGGACTTCAAAACACTATGAATACAATTAAAAATCTGAAAATAAAACCATTCCGTTTACAGCAGTATCAAAAAGAATAAAACATTCAGAAATAAATTTAACAGAAGAAATGTAAAACTCATACAGCAAAAGCTACAAACCATTGCTGGAAGAAATTTCTAAAAACTTAAATAAAATGAAGGACAGCCATGTTCATGGATCAGAAGACTCAGTATTAAGATGGCAATACTTCCCAAATTGATCTGCAGATTCAATACAGTTCCTATCAGAATCACAGCTGGATTCTTTGCAGAAATTGACAAGATGATCCTAAAATTTGTATGGAAACCAGAGGGATCCAGAACAGCCTTATTCTTGAAAAAGAACAAAGTAGGAGGACTCACACTTCCTGATTTCAAAACTTACTATAAAGCAACAGTAATTAAGACAGTGGTATTGGCATAAAGATAGACATATAGCTCAATGGAATAGAATTGAGAATCCAGAAATAAAACTTCACATGTACAGTCAACTGATTTTTGACAAAAGTGCTGTGAGATAATACAAAAATAATTGTACATATTATTATAATTATATATATCTGCTCCTGGTTCCTGGCACAGAGCTCCTAAAACCCTTGTAATTCTTAAGTGATAAGAGCACTGGGAACATCTTTTGTTCCAATATTTGATTTTCTTTTTTTTTTTTTTTTTTTGGCGGTACGCGGGCCTCTCACTGTTGTGGCCTCTCCCGTTGCGGAGCACAGGCTCCGGACGCGCAGGCCCAGCGGCCATGGCTCACGGGCCCAGCCGCTCCGCGGCATGTGGGATCTTCCTGGACCGGGGCGCGAACCCGTGTCCCCTGCATCGGCAGGTGGACTCTCAACCACTGCGCCACCAGGGAAGCCCCCAATATTTGATCTTTGACCCCAGTTCCTGACAGAGTTCTTAAATTCCTTAGAATTTCCTGGGTGATACCAGTGTCTTTTGTTCTAATGAGATGACTCTTGGCGGGCTCCTGGATGGGAGATGGTCACCAGAAAGACCAAACCATGATTAGAAACTTGGAATTTTCAGCCCCCTCCTCCCATTATCCAGAGATGGGAGAAGAGCTAGAAATGGAATTAATGATCATTCACGCCTACATGATGAAGCCTTCATAAGAATCCCCAAAGTACAGGGTCAAAAGACCTTCTGGGTTGGTGAACAGGTGCTGGTGCTGGGACAGTGGCACACCTGGAGAGGGCATGGAAACTCTGTGATCCTTCCCACACACCTTGCCTATGCACCTCTTCCATCTGGATGTTCATGTGTATCCTTTATCATATCCTTTTACAATAAACCAGTAAACAGTAAGTAAACTGTTTTCCTGAGTTCTGTGAGCTGTTCTAGCAAATTAATCAAAACTGAGGAGATGGTCATGGGAACCTCAGGTTTGCAGCTGATTGGTCAAAAGCATAGGTAACAACCTGGACTTGCAATTGGCATCTGAAGTGGGGTGGAGGTAGTCTTATGGGACTGAATGTTATCTTAAACTGTGGGATCTGATGCTATCTCCAGGTAGATAATGTTAACTGAGTACAGTTGAGGTAAATTGTAGGACACGCAGTTAGTGTCACTGAATTGCTTGATGTGGGGAAAACCCCCACACATCTGGCATCAGAAGTGCTGTGAGTGTGGTAGTGATGTGAGAGTAAAGGAGAAACACGGGAGGAAGACTGGAATCTTCCTACTCAGGTACCACAACAATTCAACTGGGAGAAATAATAGTCTTCTCAACAAATGGTGCTGGGATAACTGGACATCCACATGCAAAAGAATGAACTTGGACCCCTACTTCACACAATACACAAAAATTAACTCAAAATGGATCAAAGTTCTAAATAAAAGAGCTAAAAACATAAAACTCTTAGAAGAAAACATGAAGACTTAGTCTCGGATTTGGCAGTTGTTTCTTAGCTATGACACCAAAAGCACAAGCAATAAAAGAAAAAAACAGATAAATTAGATTTCTTTAAAACTAAAAACTTTTGTGCTTTAAAAGACACTACAGAATGGGAGAAAATATTTGCAAGTCGTATTATCTAATAAGAAACTTGTAGCTAATATATATCATTAAAAACTCTCTTACAACTCAATAATAAAGACACATAACCCAATTAAAAATTGACAAATAATCTGAATAGAAGATATACAAATGGCCAATGAAGAACACGAGAAGGTGTTCAGTATCATTAGTCATCAGGGAAATGCAAATCAAAACCATGAGAGACCACTTCATACCTACTAGAATGGCTATAATAAAAAAGACAGATAATAACAAGTGTTGGTGAGGATGTGAAAAAATTGGAACTTTCATACACTGCTGATGGAAATGCAAAATGGTGTAGTCACTTTGGAAAAAAATTCTGGTATCTCCTCAAAAAGTTAAACACAGAGTTACCATTTAACCCAGAAATTCCAATCCTCGGTATATATACCCAAGAGAAATGAAAACATACACCCACACAAAAATATGTTAAAAAATGTTCAAATAATAGCCCCAAATTGGAAACAACTCAAATGCCCATCAACTGACAAATGGATAAACAAAATGTAGTACATACATATAATGGAATATTATTCAGCCACAAAAAAGAATGAAGCATAGATATATGCTACAACATGGATGAACCTTAAAAACATTACACTGAATGAAAGAAGCAAGTTGCAAAAGACCATGTTATTTAATTTCATTTATATGAAATATTCTTAAGAGGCAAGTATACAAAGACAGAAAGTAGATTAATGATTGCCCAGGGATGAGTGATGGGGTGCTTTGGGACTGAGAGCTAAAGGGTATAGGTTTTGTGGGGTCTTTTTAGATGATAAAAATATTCTAAAATTGATTGTGGTTATGATTACACAACTCTGTGACTATACTAAAAACTGTCTAATTATACACTTTAAGTGGGTAAAAGTTTGTGATATGTGATTTATATCTCAATAAAGCTTTACAAAAAATTACAATGAAGCAATTCATCTATCAGCTGATAGAATATAGTAATGGTGTCAGTGAAGAATGGGATTTGATTTAACAATGGACTAGTGAGTATGTAATAGACAAGCCAAACCAAATAGCACAGAGGGAACAAGAACAAGGAATATACAAAGTACCAGGTGCTGAAGACATGGAATTAAGACAGGTTAGTGCCTTACCCTATAGTGGTCACAGTCTGGTGGTGGAACTTATGTTTCATTTAACAAACACTTACATAGCACTTACAAAGTGCCAGACATCGTCTCAGTTCTTTTCAAATATCAAATAAATTTATCCTCTGAAAAAGTCAATAACATATCAGTAATTATATTACATGTAAATAGCCTAATTATTTCAAGTAAAATTCAAAACATGTCAGATTATATATTTTTAAAAGCCTACCTATATACTGCTTACAAAAGACACAAGACAAAAAGTCCAAAAGGTTAAAAATAAAGGATTAAAAGTATCATTTAAATACTAACAAAAAGTTTGTGTAGTTACACTAATACCAGATAAAGTAGAATTTAAGGCAAGAAGTCTTACTAGATATAAAAAGGAATGGTTCATATATAAAAAGGATTAGTCTACCAGGAAGATATAATAATTCAAAATCTATATGCACACTATACTATATCTTGAAAATTGATAAAACAAAAATGGACATCAGAACTAAAAAAAGAAATAAAGAAATTCACAATAAGAGTGGAAGACTTTAACACAATGTTACTCAAAGCATGGTCCATAAACCAGTCTATGATGAGATAATTATAGAAACTGAGCATAGCATTTAGAAATTTTTATAGTAACTTGACATTGTTGCAATTTCTGTTTTTTTTTTTTTAATGAAAGTAAACATCTACAAGAGATTGGAAAAAAACTGGTTCTTCACTACAAATACTTGGAGAAGCACTACATTAATACATCATTCTCAATAGCTGGTAGAACAGATCTCTTGGTCCATTTTCAGTATTCCCAACTTCTGATTGATAGCTCCTTCTCAACTCCAGTTTCTGGAAGGTAAAAATCAAACTCTACTGAGAAACAGAGTAAATGGAAGTTGAGGAATGAGAAGTTTAGAAAAAGTTAATCAGGTTAAATTAAAAAAAAAGTTACATAGAGAGCAGTAACTTAAAGGAGAAGTAGATTAAAGGAAGGGCTGGTTCAACCCCAGGTCTCCACCCTCTCCCCATGCAATACCCCCTTTAAGTCCCACAACAGATCAGAGGTTTTATTTTCTAGAAAAACTAAACCAGAGAGGCTCTAAGACTGGAAGAAATCAGGCATTGTGGAGGGCAGGGATGAATCATTGGACTAAAAATAGAGGAGTTAAATGAAAGACTGCATAACAAATGATTAGATCCCTAACTCCCTTTTTCTGCTCCCAGAATGCCAGAAGTCATCTGCAATCTCCTAAATAAAAGGCAGATTCATCTCTAAGAAACTGGAAAAAATAAAATAAAAACAAAACCACAGATACTGGCAGTTTGGGTCCTCCAACAGGTTTGCTCTCAGGGAAAGTTCTCGCTCTGTACACAAGACTTCAAACATCTTTAGTGCCTCACTCTAGAAAATGAAATGACAGCCAAAGAGCATCTGACATTTGAGGATAGCCTCCAAGAAGAAAGGCATAAAGCAAAAGAAACTGCAGTAGCCAGCCTCCAAAATGGTCTCCAATCATCTCCCATCTTTTTATATTGTCCCCTCCCACACTGTACACGGATTTGTCAGTGTGACTGATAGCATACAGTACAAGTGATGGTATAAACATTCCAAGATGAGGTTATAAATGAGTGCAATTTCCATCTTAGATTCTCTCTCTCTCACTCTTGCTCTCTCACATCTTACTCTGAGGGAAACAAGCTGCCTTGTTGAGAGTAGGGTGACTAACCCTTCCACCTTGCCTGACTGAAGGGGTTCCCGGGAGATAAAACCTTCAGAACTAAAATCAGGAGACAACCAGGTAACCTGGGACAAGTGGGTCACCCTAGTTGTGAGCAGCCCTATGGAAAGGTCCATGTGGGAAGAACTGAAGCGTCCTGGCCAATAGCCTGTTAACAGCAACGTAAGTGAGCTTGAAAGTGGATTCTCCAGCTCCAGTGGAGCCCTGCGATGACTGCAGCCCCAGCCAACCCCATGCAACCTTAGGAGAGACCCTGAGTCTCTCACAGAGACTCACCCACCTAATCAATGCCACTCCCAAATTCTTGACCTTCACAAACTGTGTGAGATAATCACCATGGGTTAAGTTGCTAAGCTTGGGGGTAATTTGCTAAGCTGCAATAGATAACTAATACACAAACAGAAAAAAACACTGAAAAAAGTTACTAATACTTCAAAAAAGACATGATATAGCATTTCATGAAACAAGATCAGGATTCTATACCAGAGGAATGTGTTGAATTGACTGTAGTAATGGCCTCAATTTGTTAATGCCTCCCTGTATTCATACACTTTGGTAGTGTTCTCCCACACTGACTCGGTCATGTGTCTTCCTTTGGGAGAGTAGCAAACATGACTCAGAGACTTAGAAAACACTTGCACATTGAAGCCTGGTCTCTTGCTATTCTTGAGACCCCAATACCATATGAGCAAGGCTGGGCTAACTAGCTGAAGGATAATAAACTAGATGGAAGAGAACGAAGGCACCCAAGGTGACAGCCAGCCTTTACCTGCCCCAGCAGCTGACTGCAGATGCATCAGTGAGCCAAACTGAGGTCAACTGAGCCTGGATCATAACAGCAGAACCTCATAGCCTAGTCCAGCTCAAATTTCTGACCCACAGAATCATAAGCTAAATAGCTGGCTGTGTCTTAAGCCACTAAGTTTTAGGGTGATTTTTAATGCATCATAAGGAAGCTGATGCAAGAATAGATGAAGAATAGGACAGAGCTCTTGGAAATGAAAATTATGACAGTCAAAATTTTTCAATGTTTTAGTAGAAATTCTAGGAATATAAAATCAAGAAGAAAAGATTAAAAAATGGATCTAGAAGGTTTATCTCCAACCAATAGGAGTTCCAGAAAGAGAAAAGAGAAATTGAGAGAGGTAGAGGATGTATCAAAGAAATTGTAGTATTCACTGTTAATGTCCTGTCCCTAACTCTTCAACCTTACCACCTTAATATATACCATAATGAGCATCTGTATTTATTAACCTAGGGTTTTTTCATGGACATTGGAGCCTGCTTTGCTGCCTGCATATCAAAAAGAATAAATAAAATACTTAGGAAGTGAAACTTCCTCTTTCCAAGTATTGGAAAACTATGTATTTCCAAACAACAAAGTGAAAGACTTCTTCATCGAAAATTATAAAACACTGCTGAAAGAATTTAAAAAGGCATAAATAGGTGGAAACACATCCCATGTTCATGGATTGGAAGATTTAATATTAAGATGTGAATTCTACCCAAAGCAATCTACAGATTCAATGCAATCCCTATCAAAATCCCAATTATGCTTTTGCAGAAATAGAAAAATCCATTCTAAAACTCATGTGGCATAGCAAAGACCTTGAATAGCCCAAACAATCTTCAATAAGAACAAAGCTGGATGACTCACTTTTCCTGATTTCAAAACTTACTACAAAAGTACAGTAATCAAAATAGTATGGTTCTGGCTTAAAAATAGACAAATGGAATAGGATAGAAAGCTCAGAAATAAACCCTTTAATATAAGGTTAAATGATTTATGACAAAGGTGCCAGG
The DNA here is from genome assembly GCF_964374135.1 of Grampus griseus. NCBI lineage: Eukaryota > Metazoa > Chordata > Mammalia > Artiodactyla > Delphinidae > Grampus > Grampus griseus. The sequence goes on from NC_139017.1 coordinate 144,780,653, forward strand.
ACCATTAAATGGGGAAAGGGCAGACTTTCAACAAATGTGCTGGGAAAATTGGATGTTCACATGCAACAGAATGAAGTTGTACCCTTACCAAAAATACAAAATATAACCCAAAATAGATCAAAGACCTAAAACTTTAAAACTCTTAAAAGAAAATATAGGACAAAAGCTTCACAACATTGGATTTGGCAATGATTTCTTGGGTACTTTACCAAAAGCACAAGCAACAAAAGAAAAAATAGACAAATTCATGAAATTAAAAAATTTTTGTACATGAAAAGACAGTATCAACAGAGTAAAAAGACAATCCACAGATTGAGAGGAGATATTAGCAAATCATACATCTGAGATCAATATCCAGAATATATAGAGAACTCTTAAAACTCAACAACAAAAAACTACCTGATTCAATGAACAAAGGACTGAATAGACATTTTTCCAAAAAGGAAATGCAGATGCCGACAGGCACTTTAAAAGATGCTCAACATCACTAATCATTAGGGAAATGCAAATCAAACCCACAATGAGATATCACCACATACCTGTCAGAATGGCTATCAACAAAAAGACAACAAATAACAAACGTTAGCGAGGATATGGAGAAAAGGGAGTCCTCGTACACTGTTGGTGAGAATTGTACATTGGTACAGCCACTGTGGAAAGTATGAAGGTTTCTCAAAAAACTAAAAATAGAACTATCATATGCCTCAGCAATTCCACTCCTGAGTATATATCCTAAAAAACCCAAAAACACTAATTCGAAAAGATACATGCACTCCAATGTTCACAGCAGCATTGTTTGCCATAGCCAAGGTATGGAAGCAACCTAAGTGTCCATCAACAGCTGAATGGATAAAGAAATTTTGGTATATATATATACACACAGTGGAATACTTCTCAGCCATAAAAGATGAAATTTTGCCATTTGCAACGATATGGATGGACTTGGAGGGCATTATGCTAAGTGAAATAAGTCAGACAGAGAAAAACTACTGTATGATATCACTTATATGTGGAATATAAAAAATACAACAAACTAGTGAATAAAACAAAAAAGAAGCAGACACAGATATAGAGAAGAAATTAGTGCTTACCAGTGGGGAGGGGGGTGGGCAATATAGGGGTGGGGGAAAAAGGGTTATTAGGGGATCATATGAAATCGTGTGTGAAACTTTTGAAAATTGTAAAGCACTAAAGAATTTAAAGAATTTTCATTCAGGGATTTCCCTGGTGGCACAGTGGTTAAGAATCCGCCTGCCAATGCAGGGGACATGGGTTCGATCGCTGGTCCAGGAAGATTCCACATGCCGCAAAGCAACTAAGCCTGTGCACCACAACTACTGAACCTGCGCTCTAGAGCCCGCGAGCCACAACTACTGAGCCCATGTGCCACAGCTACTGAAGCCTGTGTGCCTAGAGTCTGTGGTCGGCAACAAGATAAGCTACTGCAATGAGAAGCCCACACACAGCAATGAAGAGTAGCTCCTGTTCGCCACAACTAGAGAAAGCCCACGAGCAGCAACAAGGACCCAACGCAGCCAAAAATAAATACATAAAATAAATAAATTTATTAAAAAATAATGAATTTTCATTCAATAAAAAAATTTTAATTAAAATTTTTTTAATTTCAAAAAAATGAACAAAAGAGTTAAATAGACATTTCTCCAAGTAAGATATACAAATGGCAATAAGCTCATGAAAAGATGCTCAGTATCACAGATCACTAGGGAAATGCACATCAAACTATGAGATACTACCTCACACCCATTAGGATGGCCACTATTAAAAAAAAAAAGCACAGAAAATAACAAGTTTTAGCAAGAATGTTGAGAAACTGGAACCCCTGTGCACTTCTGGTGAAAATGTAAAATGGTATAGCCACTGTGGAAAACAGTACAGTGGTTCCTCAAAAAATTAAAAATAGAATTACCATATGATCCAGCAATTCCATTTCTGGATATTTACCCAAAAGAATTGAAAGCAAGGTCTCAAAGAGGTATTTGTACACCCATGTTCACAACAGCTAAAATGTAGAAACAACCCAAGAGTCCACCAACTCCATTAAGTGAATGGATAAGCAAAATGTGGTCTATACATACAATGGAATATTATTCAGCCTTAAAAAAGCAGGAAATTCTGACATATGCTACAATATGGATTAACTTTGAGGACATTATGCTAAGTGAAATAAGCTAATCACAGAAAGGTAAATACTACACGATGTATGAGATACTTAAGAGTAGTCAAAATCATAGAGACAGAACATAGAATGGTGGTTGCCAGGAGCTGGGGAAAGGCAGAAGTGGGGAGTTACTGCTTAATGGGTAAAGAGTTTCAGTTTTACAAGATAAAAGAGTTACAGAGACGGATGAGTTGATAGTTTCACAACATTATGAATGTATTTAACATTACTGAACTGTACACTTTAAAAATGGTTAAGATGGTAAGTTTTATTTTAGGTGTATTTGACCACAATAAAAAAAGTTGGAAAAAAATAAGAAATTTTCAAGTCATCCTGAAAACTAGAAGACAATGGAACATGTTTTCAAAATTATGACAGAAATTTATTTCCAAAGTATAATTCTATATCCAACCAAGTTATCACTCAAGTTCAAAATTATAGTAAAGACATTTACAATGATTCAGGAGCTCAAAAAATTCACCTGGCATTCCTTCACTCGTTCTCAAGAAGTCACCCGTAAAAATGATTAAATAAATTAGGAAGAAAAAAGGCATGATGTCCAGGAGACAGGAGATATGACACAGGACAGCACAACATCTGTGTACCAGGTCTAGAGAGCAACCAGTCCAGATTGGAACAGGAGGAGAGGTCTGTGGGAGAAACGCCTCCAGAAAAACATATGGGCTGATAGATTGTTTGATATGTTCCAATATTTGGAAATATTATTGTGATGTGTTTGACAGGCCTATTAAAGCATTTGGGGAAAAAATAGTGATAGATATTGAAAAACTAAGCAAATGAGAAAAGGAGGAAGTTAACAACACCATGAGGGAAAAAAAAGCTCTATGAGAAAAGGACCAAAATCAACCATTAGGTCAGTGATAAATAACATTTACATAATCAAAAGAATATAAATAATAATTTTTCTATTTAATAAAAAATACAATATCACTATATTGGGACAGTAAAAGATGGGTGTCAGTGATTGCTCATCATAAGGTAGTTAATAGATGGATAACTAAAATTATTAAATTAAGAAATGCAATGTACTAATATTGGGTTGGCCAAAAGGTTCATTCAGGTTTTTCTGTAAGAGCGTATATAAAAACCCAAACAAACATTTTGGCCAACCCAGTATTATCTTACAGGTAAGGATTTAAATAAACAGATAAAAGAAGGGAAAGTGGTTGCTTTAGGGAAGAGGGACTAGGAGTGGGGGAGCCAAAAGATCACACAATAGGTCTGCTGGGAACACCCTCTCCACCCACCCATCCTTTAAGATTCTGCTCAGCCTTTCATAGAACTTCTTCTCCTCTAGGTAGAGATATATACTTCCCTCCAAGATTGCCTTGTCCCTAGGCCTCTGCCAAAGCACTCATTACCCTGTATTTTCATTTTCCCTTTGTGGTCTAAGTATACATCTGACTTGGGCCCCTTGAGGGCAGGCATCTGTCTTCTCTTTGTAATCTTAGCACCTATCACACAACTGCCACTCAAAGTTGGTTGAATGAATAAAACAAGGAATCGGTGGGGAGTGGATTTAGAGAACAGGAGAGAACAAAAGGTAAGGAGTCTCTCTCTACTTTGCAAATTCCAATTAGTCAATATTTTTTGTGTGATTGGCTGGGGCTGCTCCCTACTTCACAAGAATCTCTGGTTGGAAAGGACTAAGGGTGGCAACTACTGTGTCCAATTTTGTGTATCTTCTGCACTTAACATGTATTATTTAGGATAACCGACTATTTTTAGCAGTATATGCGAAAGGCTTTTTAAAACACAGTACATAAATGCAAGAGATGGGTGAAGCAATTAGACCTGAATTACACCAGAGCCTTCTTTTTTCGTATTGTGTCTTTAAATAACCCCCTCCCAGCCCCCCAAACTTCCTTTCTAGTGGCTTTAGGGTGTTTCCATTTCCCTGGAGGGCTGTGAGAAAACAAGTCTGGAGTAATGAAAATGCCGAGAGCCACAGGTGGGGCAGGAGAGGTCTGTGCAGGACGGAGGGATGGGAGGGATGGGAGTAAGGGAAGGAAACAACTACTTCTCTGCCCGCCCAGTTTCCAGCATCCTCCTTCACCCCTCCCTTCCCTCTATCTACCTTGTGATGCCCGTAGAACCAGTGGATGGGGACCAGGGGAAGGGGCGCAGGTCTCGAAGCAGCCGATGCTTCTGCAGGTAGAGCTTGACGGCCTGCAGCAGCCTCAGGGCCAAGCAGAACACCAACGCCAGGTCAAAGGGCCTCGCCCAGTGCGCCTCGCGCCAGGAGGATTCCATCGCTCTGCGCTGCGCGGATTGCAGGGGAGCTTTCTGTAGCCTGGCTCTTGGGGGAGGATCCATCCACTCACTCCAGGACAAAGCCAGCCCACCGCATCTCTGAGCCCTCGGGCAAGAGCCCCGCTTCCCCCGGAGAAAGCAGGAGCGGTGGGAGGGGCAGCTCTGGCTTGGCGGGAGAAGGCAGGCGTGAGTTCCTGGATTTCTAGCCCTTTATCAATTGGTGCCGACCTTCGTTCAGGACACTTTCTTCTCATGGAGTGTCATAATTCAACTGTGACAGTTTTCAATCACGGAAGGTCTGCATTTAAGTTTTGAAATAATGCCAAAGCTGAGGTCATTGTTTTTCTTCTTTGCCACAAAGAACTAGTAAACTGCTCTGAAAAAGAGAACTTCTTTCCCACTGAAATGCTATCAAACCCCACAGGTGTTTGGGGGCTGGTAGTGGGTGTGTACGATCACTAGGCCTGAAGAGCGTGGCCTGTCCAGTGGTGCGCTGGTAAATGTTTTACAACTGGTTCTCACTCTGATTTCTGGTGCTTGCCAATGTCCACCATGTCCTATTTCAAGCCTGCCAGCAGAGGACCCAGAACACTCAGCTGGGAAGAGATGCAAAGTAGCTACCATCATACAGTATTTCCCCCACACGGACACAAGAAGGGCCCGCTGCAAGATTTGTGGGTCCCACAGCGCAAAATGAAAACGTGGGGCCCCTTGTTAAAAATGCAGCAGTTGATGACAGCAGAGCATTAAACCAAGCACCCTTCTGAGTGCAGAGCCCCGTGTGACTGCTCAGGACCGGGGCCCATGAAGCCAGCCCTGGATACAAGAGACGTAATTAATCTCAAGCTCATCTATTATTATAGATAATGGTAAAATATAGTAAAATAATTAGAAAGTGATGAGTTTTTAGTACTTATTACCTATCAGATGGTAAACTAGAACCCAACGGACCTAACTTCCCAAGCTGCTGTCCCCCACTCCCAGCCTGCTTTTTACACATTGCCCAGAATTCTTTTATTCATTCATTGATTTATGCTAAAACAGGCACATATAAGGTGTTGCATTTACAGCCCAGAACAATAAACCCAGTCTCTGCTACAACTCCCTGCTCTCCTCTCCTCACTGCCTTGCACTCCTCAGGTTGGGAACCCCAGTCTCTGGAGCCAGATTTCACTTGGCAGGGTAATAGTTAAGACACACTCCAGTGAGGATGACTTCATCTGGACCGAGTGCTGGCCCTTTGAATCCATCGCGCAGCACCCATGAAGTGTTTCAGCTTCTTCTTCTCCAGATCTTCCCACCTCCTGCCTACCTCCATCCCTCAGCTAGAAGTTGCTATTTGACAGTGTCTCAGAATCTTCTGGTTTATACAGTCTCTCCTGGGAGACTCATGGCATTTTCGTTTTTCAGATTCTTTCTCTGTGTCCTGCTCTTTCCCCAAATCATGATGAGTGTATGGTGGCCTTCATAAGACTGCATCATGGTGGTCGGGCTGAAGACCTCAGATCCATGCCTAGGGTCCTGGCTAGTCTAAGCTTCGTGAGATCTAGTCTTGTCTGGTCCCTGGGTTGGTGAACTTCTAGTTAGTTCTCTCGGCAAGGTCAGGGCCTGAGGACACCTTAGCTGACCCAGTCATACCCAGGCTCTTGCTGGAGGTGTTATCCCTCTGAGACCTGGCCAGTCCATCAGCTGCATTTCATGTCCTTCCTTGGAAAACAAAGGAACTTTGGGGCTTTTTACAATATACCCTGGAACCGAAAAGAGGCTTGAGGGTGCTAGCTCAGGCCTTCTTTCTGCTTTACTGCCATTTTCACTCTGGTTCCTCCCAAAAAGGAACTCTGTGCTCTCAACTTTTCCCTCATCTATCCAAAACTCCCCCTCCCCGGATCTGCACCTCGGTGGGAGAAATCAGTTACTCTCCTGAACACTGGCTTCCTGGCCTCTGCCCATTCTTGCCTCAGCCCACCAGCCTGGAAGAGGTGGATTTTCCACAACCTCCATTTCATGTAGTAGAAACTTTCCTTATGATATTACCTGTGTTCTTTCTACCTCTAATTGAGAGCAAAGATCTACAACCCACTCCAACAGTGGGAGATACAGGAATTTAGAAAATTATTTATTCTGGCCAAAGAAAGGCTTACCATACTTACTGCGACTCAAAAATCCCATTTTAGGGAAGCGATCCCTTCCTTCTCTTGGCATTCATATGCAAATGTCCACCGAATTAAATTTACTCAGCTGCAATACAGGGGACAGGGGACATTGAAAAAGCCCCCAGCAACACAGATAATGATGCTTGGCAGGTCCAGGTAAGGATTTCGGACTTTACTTAGGCCACTGAAGGGATTTAAGATGGAAAGTTACATGTTTAGATAGTAGAGCACCCTGATGACTATTTGGTTAATAATAGCAGGTAAATATTCATTGTGTGCCGACTAAGTGCCAAGTACTGTTCTAAAGTGATTTATATGTAGTAGCTCATTTAATTCTCATATTAAAAATTTGAGGTTGGTATTAGCATTTTACTGATCCTCATTTTACATATATGGAAACTGGGACACAGAGAGATTATGCAATTTGCTCAAGGACATCAGAGGGTAAGGAGGCAGTTTCAGGAATCCACGTCCCAGGATCTTAACACTTATGGAAGCAAATTATGTGTGTGTATAGGGGGTATAAGACCTGAACTAAGAGACCAGTTCAAATGCTATTGTAGTATTCAGATAAGATGTGATGATGGCCTGGACTGGGAATTTCATGGGACAGAGAGGCAGAATGAGTGGGAGAAATATTGGAGTGTATTTTTGATGGGAATTGGTAACTGGCTGGATGTGGGCACAGTAGGGAAGAAATCTAGGACGATCCCTATGTTTCTATTCATTGAGATAGACAAAGGAAGAAGAATCAATATTCCTAACACCACCCTCCCCAACACCCCCCAACTCCTGTCCTGTGTGTCTCGTGCTCTTCTCAAAACCATGTTCATGACTCACCTCCTCTATAAATGCTTCTCTAACCACCACCCGCCCATGGGAATCTATCCTGTGAACAGTTAAAGCATTCATTTTTATAGCTCTCATTTGACACTTTGTTCATGGTTTCATTTACTATTCATTCCACAATCAGCAATCCTACGCAGCCTCTTTATGTATCTCTTTGTATATACAACTTGTCTTCCTAATTAGGTTTTGAAACTCTATGGTGATTCAAACATTGTTTTTTTCATCTCTTGGATTCCCTTGGAGCTCAGATTTGGGCTTGGCACACAGTAGATGTTTTACAGTTATTTAATTTACTTGAACTAAGAAGACGTATGGGAGAAGGGGGAGACTTAGGAAAGAGCAGAATGAGGAATATAGAAATGATCTCCAAAGCAAGGGGGCAACAAAGAAATGGAGACATTGCGGGTCAAGGAGTTTGTATACTAAGAGAATAAACATAGGGCAGGGAGTGGGGAAAGGAGCTGAGAAGAGGAAGACTAAATTAAAATGACGGCTGTTTTCATGACAGGGAGCCTGGTGTTTGTTCATAAGGGAGATGGTGCTGAAAAGTGCTGAGAGAGGGGCAGTAAGAGAGAAAAAATGGGGTCAGGGGGTGAATGGGCACTGAATAGAATGGATGAGCTGGATGGGATGGGGCTCAGAAACTTCATAGATGGACATTTTTATGAACGTATTGAGGCTAGGTAGAAATCACTTTGTTCTGCTCTTAATTTAAAACAGTAGTTGTAGTTTGTGAAGGGGTCCAACTGGGAAGACCAACACGTTAGAAGTATAAGAGACAAGAAAGGGGAAGGGAGTGGGCAGATTCGATTTCTGATGCTAAATAACCTCAATTTTCTTAGAGGATTCGGAGGCGTCATCTGCCCTGGCAGGGGCAGGGAGGATTGAGTGCCTGAGCAGAGTGGCGATCTGGAACAGCTGCTATTGTTAATGTTGAGGGCATGGGCAAGCAAGTTGTTAAAAGACAGGAACCAATAGAATTTACATAGCAGATTCCATACAGAGGGCCAAGGACTCATATTTCCATTATTTTCTCCCGCAAGAGCCTGGAGGTAAGAGAATGGAAATGTTCCGGAAGGAGGTATAGACTCAGTCCCCACACTCACTGCTGCCTCCTGTATACCAGCTAGTGCTGAGCAATGCCAGGATACAAAGGTGAATAAAGGGGTGGCCTTTCCCTGGGACAGCTCACAATCTGGTGGAGGGGACAGATTGATAAGCAAAGAGATACAGTATAATGGATAAATGCTACAACTGGAAGGACGTACATGGATTATCTAGACCTTGTCCTGTCTTCCGAATAAGGAAATTAAATCCGAAAAAGGGAAAGGGGCTTGCCCTAAGCCCCTTATCACCAGACTGAGAATTTCAAGGTCCTTTCTCCTTTCCTCATCACCTGTATGACACAGCAGTTGCACTATTCTCCCCAGTCCCTTTGAATGACACAACCAGTGAATCGGGGAGACTTTTGAATGAATGTGTCTAATCGTGTTGCTCTGTTACCTTGAGTAATTCCAATATTTTAAAAACTGGGTAGAGAAGTGTGAGGCTCCAGAGGAGGAAAAGGAGCCAGCAGAGAGGTATGAGGGAAACCAGGAGCACCAAGGGTTATGGCCTACAAGGAGTGTCGAAACACGTGAAAAGAAAGATGGATGTCAAGCGCTCCTGAGACAACAAGGACCAAGTATAAAATGTGTTTCTTGGAATTAGTGTCATGGAAGTCAGTGGTAACTGTTAGAAGAGTTGTTGAAATGATAGATATAGAAGCCAGAATAAAGTGGGTTGAGCAGTGAACACGATGGCAACTTGTCGAGACTGTGGAGAAAGTATTAACCACCCTGAAAAGTTTGGCTCTGAAAAAGAGAAAATCAGGATGTTACCTAGTTAGGGATTTGAGAGTGGAAGTTAAGGTCTCCCTGCTACCCTGGTTATTAGGAGAGGGGTTGGAATCCTTGGTGCAGTCACTAGTCTTGAGCTAGAAGGAAGAAGGAAAGGTTAGGGGTAGATGCAAAGTTTCACTTTTTGTGGTATTTCAAACCACAACAGAGAAGAGCACAAAATGTAAGTCTCCTAAAAATCCCATAAAAAAGTCTCCAGATCATAGTTTTGAATTATATGCATATCACTCAATTTTACAATTTCAAGAGCTAGTCTCTTATCTTCTATTTTAAAAATAGTTTCAAAACTATTTTAAATTCAAAATACTTGAATTTAAGAGGACATTGAAGTCATCTGATCAAAAGTATACTTGCATAATATCAAGTTAAATAAATTGCTATTCTCAACAGTAAGTTAAACAAATGCCTTCAGCAATCCTTCACATTTGTTTGAATTGGGTGCAATTCAAAAAATAATTATTTTATTTGAGCTATCACATAAGTAACGTAACTATAGGGCATAACAGCCTATGCTAAGATAGACTCTCATCCGGAATAATAATAAAATCAAAATAATATTGAACCCATACTACATGCCAGGCACTTTGCATGCACTGTCTCCATTCTTCTAGGTAGGCCTTACTTACCATCCCCACTTAACAGATGAGCACATTGAAGGCTAGAGAAGCTAAGTCACATAACCTTGATCTGTCCTCTGTATCACATGGTGCCTCCAAGGTATCATAAGACCCCTCCCCTGCCAGTTCTTCTCATTACACAGACACATACAGTGAGCCATAAATGGGCCAATATTTTCGAATATCAACCTGCGTTCATTATTGACTAAATAATATTTTACCCTGGTAAGAAACGAAAAGGAAAATCAGCCTGAATTATACATCTTGAAGTATTCAATATTACCAAATTCAAATCATCTAAGTATTTTTCCACATGACCACTATTCACATTTCCTTATATTACTTAAATTCCTGAAACTTAGAGCACAGTTACCTACTCCAATTACAATGAACTCTGAGCCTTATTCAGAATTAGAAAAATATATCCAGGTTCCTATATTCTTGTAGAACAGGACCCAAACTTTCCTATGGACAACAGAGAGCTTATTTTTGTATAAGTAAATACCACATAACTTTATTCATAAAATGGCACTCATTTTGATAAACAAAAACTATATATACAAATATGAAATCTTAAACTTTAAGGAAAAACTTGACAAAGACTAAAGACGTTGCCTTTACAAGCAAATTTTAACATTTTTAAAATATTTTAAACTTAAAATATTCTTCTTTGTACTGTGACATTAGCAAAATTATAAATGTGTTACTACTTCCATTTTTTTCAATTGCTTTAGCTTCCATGGTCAACAGCACTAGCTCTATTAATCATGGCTATCCCATTGTGTTACTTAAATGGCTTTTAATTTTTAATATGCAGAAAGACATTCTACCATAGAGACAAAGATGGGAATTGTCAAAATAAAATTAATGAAGAACCTATTTTGCAAAACTTGCATGTATATTGTATTTATGATAATGATCTCAGCAGATCTGCAGAAGTATTTTTTCAATTTCATTTTTAATGATTTTATTCAAGGCCTTCATTGTATTGGTAATAGCTCTGATGGGTCACTTCATTTTTTGTTTTTTTGCAACCTTTATATTTTTTACAATAGATTTTCCTCCACTTGAAATAATTGGGTTGGAGGGGAAAAAAATGCAAGTATGTCAGCATCAGTAGGTCATTTCTTGAAATATTAAAATTGCTAAAGTAATCACTCTATCAAGTGCAGAACGAAAATGATACTTTATAGCCCTTTTGCCTGAAACTCTGCTCAGAGTTGGGAGCACACCATCTGGATCTCAGCCAGTAGAAAACAAAGCAAGAGAAGAAACCAGTCTTTCTGCACTGCCTGCTCTATGTTAAACTTTCCCCAGGACAAGAAATAACCGAGCCAGTAAATGGGAGCAGGAAAGAGGGAAATGAGGATTAATGTCTCCAAAAATTATCCTGCTTTGTGTCAGATCTACTTACAGATTAAATCGCTCACCAGCTTCCTGCAATGTGCCGTTCTGTGGATGGAACATAACTCCTGGACTCACGTGGTACTTAAGCCAGTGGCAACCTAAGCCTCCGTTTCCCCAACTGTAAAACATGGCAATGACAATAGCACCCACCACCGTCAGTTACTGTGAGAATTAAATGCATAGCACTGAGCACTGTGCGGGAGCAGTGAGTGCACACGTGTTTTTATATACTGTGATTATCAGAGAAACCAGGGCTCCAGCCAGGGAAACCTAAGGAAGTGAAGGAAGGGGTTTGTCATTCAGCCATTAAACAAACATAAATTAAACAAAAAATGTGTATACTAAACAAACATATCCCATCAATAAACAAACATGCAAAGACACTGTCATGCAGTTTACCATCTACTGCATATTTCCCACCAAGTGAATGTTTATTAAGTGAATGAATGAACCATGGTTCGAACCTCTTTTTCAATGCTTTCATCCCTACATTTTCAAAAATTCTGAGTGAACCAGCTACAACAGCTATTGAGGAAATGGTGGGGTGGCTTTGCCCCTAGAATGAAGCTGAAAGCTGGAAATTACCTTATGTGCTGCGAAGGAACTGAAAAGCACAGCCCAAACCTTTTAAACAGAAAGATGCTCAAATGGGCAGAAATGAGTTAAGTAATAAGGTTAGGTAAAGGACTTTAATTATTTTTTGTTACAGAAAAAGGGACTTACTTTAGAGACAAATGGACTTTTAGACTCTTGTAATTTAAAAGAATCCATACGTGGAACACAAGGAAGTGGAAATAACAAGAGCTTACAGAAATACGTCACTTTCAGAAATATTCCCTTGCTTGATTCTCCCGACTGCTCTGTGAAAGGTAGGGCAACATAAGGTTCATTTCACAGATAAGGATGCGGAAACACAGAGAGCTCCCAGGGTGAGCGGGATGTACAAGTGAGACTAAATCTGGGTCGCTGGTCCCAGCTCGGGCTCTCAGCAGCCGTTGCAAAAGGGACTGGCATGTGTATTGTTTCACATTTGTGTCATCTCTTTCTGGCCAGGATTTTCCAGAACTGGTAGGAGGGCATGCATGTGTTGCCAAGGAAGGAGGATGTAGGAAAGGAGAGAGTGGAGGTCAGACAATCAGTCAGTCTTGAAGAAGCTGAGCTGAGGAGGTAGAAAAAATGCAATGCCTGGGGTAGGGGCTAACTTATATAAGTCAGAGAGACCCACCTGATGATCTACAAGGGATACTAATGTCTGGGCCCAGATGAGGAAGTCGTGGTCAGGGTGTGGATCAAGACCCAGTGCAGAAAGTAGGGGTGTAGTGATGAGGATAGATTCAGATCCCCCAGATTCCAGGGTAGAACAGATGCCTTACCCCCCATTCCAAAGACCCTTCCGTAGCCCGTATTTTGAGAGTCAGGGTAGAAGTCCTGAGTCAGTCCTTATTCTGGGAGCTCAGGAAGCCTTTGTCCTCCCCCTACCCCACCTCAGAATGGACGCTTCCTATCTGTGCTTGGTATTTTTAGAAGTCCAATGCGCTATCCATTGCGCCACTGAGCCCGACTGTGCTTGGTATTTTTAAAGAAACGTAGGCTCTGCACGGGGTCCCACTCAGACTTCTTTTTTTTTTTTTGCGGTACGCGGGCCTCTCACTGTTGTGGCCTCTCCCGTTGCGGAGCACAGGCTCCGGACGCGCAGGCTCAGCAGCCATGGCTCATGGGCCCAGCCGCTCCGCGGCATGTGGGATCTTCCCGGACCGGGGCACGAACCCGTGTTCCCTACATCGGGGCAGGTGGACTCTCAACCACTGCGCCACCAGGGAAGCCCTAAAAATTTTTTTTCAGACTTCTTAGTGAGCCTAGTGGGGGACCCCGGGGGTAAACTGACACTTTGGTCCCTGAGGGGGTGAATGGAGACCTCTCTGAAGTCTGACAGATACTTTCTCTTCCTGTTCTGCCTCACAAACTGCTGACTCTACCTTACAAACAATTTTAACATCTGATCTGTGCAGTCTGGCTGCTGCCATGGTTGTAGGTCAGACCTAGACCAAGTCCATGTCTTGCTTCAAAACCATCATGGGTTTTGAAAAGGTCTTCTTTCTTGTGATGGCATGCAAGGTATACCCCTACTCTTACTTCCATCTCCATCTTCCACGGCCCTTTTTCCCCCTCAGCCAACTCACCTCATCATTCCCTAAAAGCACCATGCCTCCAGACCTTTGCCTTTGCTGTTCCTTCCTTCTGATTCCTTTGCAATTCACCTCCTCCCCAATTGGATGGGCTCTGAAAATTCCAGCAGAAAATTCACAGCCAGTAGAAGATTAGAGAGGATAAAGCAAGGGATTCATTTCATATCAGGAATGCCAACAGGCACAGAGTTTCAGCCAGCTTCCTCTTGAGGCCTTTCTTTCCACACATCTCCCTGCCCCCAGGGACTTACTCGAGGTCCCAAAGTAGGTAGTCAAGTCCAGACCAAGAGTGGAGTCTACTAGCCCGGCCACTGCCATTGTTCTTACTGCCTTGAGGTGGCACTGTTGGAAACCGGTTTTGCTCTGTAAAGCTACGTGGGAGTGATGCTGAGGTACCACTGATGTTGCCCAAGCTTCAGTCAGGGCTACCCACCTAGAAGATTGCTAATGTCACAATTCTTTTTAGTTGACACCCTCTACCATTTCAGCCACTGTGCCTCAAAGCACTGCACCAGAAAAAGCTACTAGAACGAGCCACAAACCAAGGCAAAAATCATTCCTTCCCCTAAAAACTCCTAGGGGCTTACGTTGAATGTGGTGCCCAGTCTAGAATATCCCTTTGCATAAGGTAATTTTATTTAAATGGAATCACTGCCCTTCCCTGCCACTGAGATTATCAGGACCACGTTGTTGGTCCTCCCAAATCTCCCTCACTTCCAATTATGCAGCTGAGGAAGGAGTGTGTGTCCCTCTGTACCTGTCTGTGTAGAGAACTTTGACTCAGAGACACAGTTTTTGCCAAATCCCACAAACAGAAGGTCCTATTACACCCTGAATTGTCCCAGAAAATGGATGTCTATTCTCCCTACAACTCAAGGGACTCTCATAGGACAAACAGAGTCAGCTTCAAGGTGTACATCTGATTCTACTGCTAGGTTAATATCCAAAATATATAAACAGCTCATACAACTCAATATCAAAAAAACAACCTGATTAAAAAATGGGCAGAAGACCTGAATAGACATTTTTCCAAGGAAGACATACAGATGGCCAACAGGCACATGAAAAAATGCTCAACATCACTAATCATCAGAGGAATGAAATCAAAACCACAATGAGATATTACCTCACACTTGTCAGGATGACTATCATCAAATAGAACACAAATAATAAATATCAGTGAGGGTGTGGAGAAAAGGGAACCCTCACACACTGTTGGTGGGAATGTAACTCGATGCAGCCACTGTGGAAAATAGTATGGAAGTTCCTCAAAAAAATAAAAATAGAACTACTATATGATCCAGCAATTCTAATCCTGGGTATATATCTGAAGAAAATGAAAACACTAATTTGAAAAGATACGTGCACCTCAATGTTCATAGCAGCATTACTTACAATTGCCAAGATATGGAAGCAACCTAAGTGTCCATCAACAGAGGAATGGATAAAGATGTGGTATGTATATACACAATGGAATACTAATCAACCATTTTAAAAAATGAAATTTTGCCATTTGCAACAATGTGGTTGGACCTGGAGGGTATTATGCTTCATGAAATAAGTCAGATAGATGAAGACAAATACTGTATGTTATCACTTATACAAGGAATCTAAAAAATAACACAACTAGCGAATATAACAAAAAGAAACAGACTCACATATATAGAGAAGAAACTAGTGGTTATCATGAGGAGAGGGAAGTGGGGAGGGACGAGACTGGGGCAGGAGATTAAGAGGAACAAACTACTATGTATCAAATAAATAAGCTGCAAGGATGTATTGTACAGCACAGGGAATATAGCCAATATTTTATGATAACTATAAATGGAGTACAGTCTTTAAAAATTGTGAATCACTATGCTGTACATCTGAAACTTATATAATATTGTAGATCAACTATACCTCAATAAAATTGATTAATTAGTTAATTAAATTAAAAAAGAAGAAAAGCCAAGATGAGAGGTGGAGAGAATGTGGCCCCCTTGGAATCTCTAATTGCAGGCCTATGGCATCCTGTGATTTGGTTATGTGAATCAGTAAAGTCTCAGGTTAGGTTTCTGTTACTCTCCACTAAAACATAAACAAACAAACAACAACAACAATGAAACTCCCAACTAATATATCTGATCCTCACTAAAAATGGCACGTTGTAGTTTTATAAAGGTTTTGTGTACCCTTTCTCTCTAATGATAACCCTGTTATGAAGCACATGTATTTTCTTTAAAAAGTGAGACGTAATTCACAAACTACAAAATTCACCATTTTAAGGTGCACAGGTCAGTGGTTTTTAGTATATTCCCAAGGTGTCCAACCATCACCCCCGTAAAAAAATTTTTTTTCAGCTGACACTGTGCAACTCTTATAGCTACACAAATGGAGGGAAGCAGGAATAATTTCAAAGGACGGTGTATTCATTTTCTACTGCTGCCACAAAGTGCCACAAATTTAGTAGCTTAAAATAACACTAATTTATTATCTTACAGTTCTGTAGGCCAGAAGTCTGACGTGGGTCTCACTGAGCTAAAATCAAGGTCAGCAAGGCTGCATTTCTTTCTGGAGCCTCGAGGGGAGAATCCATTTCATTGTTTTTTCCAGCTTCTAGAGACCATCCACATTCCTTGGTTCATAGACTCCTTCCACCATCTCCAAAGTCAGCAACACTGGATCTCTGACCCTTCTGTAGTCACATCTCCCTCTGACCACAATCTGGAAAGTTTCTCTGCTTTAAGGACCCATGTGATTCAGTTTGGACCCATCCAAATAATACAGGAAAATTTTAAGCTCAAATTGTTCACTCAGTAGTTATAGGAAGCCCTGGAACTACTCTCCCTCCTCCACCAGCACCCAGGAACTGAGTCTTGTCTCCTGACAATACCAAAGAAATAGGGGGTGGGTAAAACAAAGAACCTAGGGCCTGGACCTGGGCTGGACAATATCTCCCATAGTAGTGTGGGAACTGGGTATTTCCCTGGGGTCTGTATGCCTTTGTCTTGTCTTTTGCTTCTACAGCTGATGACACTTCCCCCCCCTTTAAAAAAAAATCTTGGGTCCCCAATCCCCCTTGAATGATTCCAGCCATTTGAAAATCAACTCTTGTCATGCTCCTGGGCCCCAGTAGAGATAAGGTACCTAACCATGGAGCACGAATGACCATGTAGTCACAAACATTTGTTTGAGCTGGGTCTGTCAGACCTACTAAGTCATAAGTTTGGGCAGGCCCAGCAGCAATAGATCATAAGATAGAAGTGGTACACCCGGGATCCGGTGCAACTAGGACCAGAGAGCACAGAGAAGCTGCATGAGTTCTATGTTATTCATGAGCTAAGTGGCTCAGACTTTCATGTTGTCCACCACTGTTGCTTGGGACACTTTCCCTCAGTTCATACCAATAGCTGCAGGTGTGGTCCTTTATGACTCACAGAAGAGGAAAAAAGGCTGAGCACGGAGCTCACGTGGGTTGGTGCAGTCTGTGAGTGCAAGTTGTTAATGGACTGCTACTGCTCTACAGCCCCATTCAGGGGCGGTTCTGAAGGGCAGCAGTGAGAGGAAATCTTCCCAACGCACAGAGCTTTAGGAAGTGCATCTGATCATACTTTCAATGGGAAATAGAATAAGAATATGTACAGACTCATGAGCAGTGGTGAGTGGCTTGGCTGGTTTGACTGGGACCTAGAGGGAGAAAGATTAGAAAATAGGAGAGAAGAAGGTCTGGGAAACAGTTGTGTGGATGGAAAAATGGCAATGGGCACGAAGTGTGAAGATCTTTGTATTGTATCCTAATACCCACCCAAGAGTTTCTATTACAAAAGAGGCATAAAAATCCTGGTAGACAAAGTGACTCAATCAGTTAACATCAGCCTCTGTCATCATGTGTTCCAGTACTGGCACAAAGGGTACATGAGCAGGGTAGCCATAGTGGCAGGGAAGGAGGCTATGAATGGGTCCAGTAACATGGACTCCCTCTTACTCATGAAGTTTTTACCTAGTGACTGCCACTGTGACACATTCAACCTACCAACAAAAGAGACCAATGCTAAACCCCTGAAACAGGACATCCCCTGAGAAGATAAACACACTGGATATCTTGCATCCTGAAAGAAAGAGAATTAATCTTAACTGGATTTGGCCAAGTTCCAGTTATTGGTTTACCATTCTTGCCTGCAGGGCTTCAGCTAACACCATTGTTCAAGGGCTTACACAGGGTTTGGCTTTAACACAAGATCTCACACATCATCTTCGACTATGAGAGCTGCTTTACAGGAAAGGAGGTATGGTGGTGAACATAGAACCATGGGACCCATCATATACTGCCCACCAAAAAGTTTGTCCTGAAAAGGTGATGAAATGGCCTTTTGAAAGCACAGCTGAGGCTCCAACTTGGAGATAATACCTTGTGAGAATGGGGCCCCATGGATGTAATATACAACCTACTCATCGACCTAATGGTTCTGTATTTTCAATGCATAGATTACATCGGTCTAGAAACCAAACAGTGGAAGAAAAATTGACTCTGCTCACCATCACTCTCAGTGATTCACTTTGGGGAATTAATGCTCCCTTTATGCACAAAAATAGGCTCTGTGGATCTAAAGACTTTTTTCCCAAGCGGGAGATATTTCTACCAGGGGCACAGCAAAAATCCCATTAAACATTAATCTATGCTTCCACCCAGTTACTTCAGGTTCTTTTTACCAAGAGACAAGAAGGCAAGACAAGGAGTCCCATCCTGTAAAGGGTAATTGACCCTGATCATTAGGATGAGGTATGGCTACTATTCACGATGGGAGCAGGGTAAATTACTTTGACATCCAAATGACCAATTAGGAAATCTTCTGGTATTTACCTACCCAATTATGACAGTAGACAGACAAGTGCACCCTGAGATGATCATGTGTGATCAAGGGCTCAGTCCCTAAGGGATAAGGAGCTGAGTCACCCCATCTAGACCAGCAGAGATGCTAGCTGAAGATGAGGAAAATTTAGAAGGAGTAGAGGAGGGAGATGATGAGTATCATTTGTGACCTTGAGAGCACAAATGGTCATCTCATTTGCCTTCTAAATTTCCCAAGGAATTTACTACATGAAGCAAGTGGATCCAAGCAGTGAACAGTGTGGATTATAAAGGAGATTATGGTGCACCACTAAGTTCCCCCTTTAGGAATGAGGTACATATTCCCCCAACTGCTAGGAGTATTAGCTGCTGATGGCTCACATCTATGTTCCTCTGTGGGAAATTCCCTAGGCCACATGAGCCTGCCTTGCCCAAGGTCACATTCCTCCTTTAGGGGCAGCCTGCAATCAATGACTGGTCAGTGTAGAGGTACAATAGTTATTCCCCTACCCCTTTTCAGAACAACTCTAAAGGACACCCCAGATTCAGTGCTTACCATGAGATTGCCTGAGCCAACTATTTCAAGTGTATCACAGTTCATATTCTCCCCCTGCCTAATCCCTGCTGTCCTTGCTTCCTCACAGGTGTTGTTCCATAGAGCATTTCCTAAAAACTACCTTACAGGGTAGTATAAGTATTAAGGAAGCTAATTTAGTACAATGCTGAGAATATAGTATTGTGCCAAATAAATGATAGGCCAGTAGTAGCAAAACTGGAGTTAGAAATCTGAGGTGTGGGTCCTGACTCCAACACGTACTTGCTTTGTAACCTTGAGAAAGTCAATTGATACCTCTGGGCCTCAGTTTTCTTATCTGTAAAATAAGGTTAATAACACCTGATAAATTGAGGAGTAGATATGAATGTGCTTTGGAAAGGTTAAGCACTAGACAAAGGTAGAGCAGAATTTTTTCTTTTTTTTTTTTTTTTTTGCTGCTCTACTGCTACCAGCACTGTGTTAGGTGCTAAGGAAAGAAAATCTCACTTTCTTAGAACTTGCCTCTGACTCTCATTCCAGATATGAAGTGGTGATACACAATGTTCCCAGCTGAAGAGAAACTTGACAGTTCTGTGCTTCGCCTTGGATGGGAAAAGTAGGCAAATATTTAAATATTTGAGTATTAGAAGGCCCTCTGCCACAGTGACATTAGGAAAGATGGCAAAGTCAGAAGCCCCAGGAATCCATATCTCCATTGAAACACTTGAGCTAGCAGGAGCTGTCTTAAGCAACTATTTTGGAACTCTGAGTCTAGTAGAACACTCATAACATCTAAGGAAAAGCTTGATGAAGGGACAGGTAAATTTCAGTCAGTTTCAGCTTTCTTGCATTAGTGGCTACTATCTCTAGGGCAGGCAGCTGTGGGGACAGTGGCATGTGTTTCCAGTGCAACTTGCTGGAGCCACGGTTGACAATAAGGCTCTGTCCTCCCAAGGCTGGAGTTGAGTGTTTCAGTTGCTGATTTGCTGCTTTTCATCACTAAGGGACCAGCACAATATGTTTTGGCCCCCACAGGCTGAAATGGCTTCCCAACTAAGAGGGAATTTTAAGTGACAGGATCTCCTCACCCCATCCTGTGAGCCAGCTATTTAAAGAAATATTTTCCAGGTCACTGGCTGACAACAGAGACAATGGAAAACAACTGGCTGGCCACACACAACAAGGAATACACACTTTGCAAAAATAGTTTGGAAGAGTCACAAGGGATGGCTCCCAGCTTCAACAAGTAAAATACAAGGAATGACTGAAGAGTGACAGAATTAGACTTCCAAATTACTACAACATAAGAGTCAGAATGTCCAATAATCAACAAAAATTACAAAACGTGCAAAGAAACGAAAAATATGACTCACTCAAAGGAAATAAAGAATATGACATAAACTATTCCTGAGGGAGCCTAGACATTGGAATTGTTTGTCAAAGATGTTAACCAACAGGCTTAAATATGTTCAATGAGTTAAAAGAAACCATGGACAAAGAACTAAAGGAAATTAGGAAAATCGTGTTTGAACAAAATGAGGTTATCAATAAAAAGATAGAAATTATAAAAATAAACAAAACAGAAAAGTACAATAACTGGCTCTGAAAAGTATAATAACTGAAAAGAAAAACTCACTAAAGAGATCTGACAGCAGATTTAAGCAAGCAGAAGAAATGATCAGTCAACTTGAAGATAAGACATTTGAAATTAACCAGTTGGAGGAACAGAAGAAAAAGGAATGAAGGAAAACAAACAGAGCCTGAGACCTGTGGGACCCATGAAGCATACCAATACGTGCATTTTATGAATCTCACAAGAAGAGAGAGAAAGAGGAAGAAAAAATATTTGAAGAAATAATGGTCTAAAGCTTCCTAAATCTGATGAAAGATTTGAATACACACATCTAAGAATCTCAATGAACTCCAAGCAATATAAACTTGAAGAGATCCACACTGAGACACATTATAGTCAAATTATAAAAACCTAGAGGCAGAAAGAGAACTCTGAAAGCAGCAGGAGATAAGTGACTCATCACATACAAGGGATCCTTGATAAGATTAACAGCTGATTTCTCACCAGAAATCATGAGGGCCAGAAGACAGTGGAATGATATATGTGAAGTCCTGAAAGAAAATGTCAATTAAGAATTTGATATCTGGCAAAATTATCTTTAAGAATGAAGGAGAAATTAAGACATTCCAAGATAAACAGAAGCTGAGGGAATTTAATACCAGTACACCTGCCCCACAAAAAGTGCTAAAGAGGGACTTCCCTGGTGGCACAGTGGTTAAGAATCTGCCTGCCAATGCAGGGGACACCAGTTTGAGCTCTGGCCTGGGAAGATTCCACATGTCGTGGAGCAACTAAGCCTGTGCACCACAACTACTGAAGCCCATGCACCCTAGAGTCCATACTCTGCAACAAGAGAAGTCACCACAATGAGAAGCCCACGCACCACAACAAAGAGGAGCCCCCGCTTGCTGCAGCTAGAGAACAGCCTGTGTGCAGCAACAAAGACCCAATGAGCCAAATAAATAAATAAAAATGCTAAAGAAATTTCTTCAGCCTCAAATAAAGGACACTAAACAGTAACTTGAAGATATAAAATATATGTTAAAAAAAACTAGTAAAGGTAACTTCATAGGTAAATATAGAAGCCAGTATTATTGTAGTTTTCTTTTGGTTTGTAGTTTCTTTTTTCTACATAAATGAAAAGGAAAATTCATTAAAATTATATAGCTATGTTAATAAGCATACAATATATAAAGACATAATCTTTGACAATAATAATATAAAGAGGTTGGGACAGAGATGTATAGGAACACATGTTTATATACTACTAAGTATTATTCAATAAGATTAGTATAAATTTAAGGTGGTAATTGTAAGCTCCAAGACGACCACTAAGAAAATAAATTTAAAATATACATAAAAGGCAAGATGAAGGGAATCCAAAAGGTGTACTACAAAACATGAACAAAATGCAAAACAAAAAAGGCATTAATGGAGGAAATGAACACAAAACATATAAGACACACAGAAAACAAATAGCTGAATGGCAGAAGTAAATCCTTCTTTATAAGTAATCACATTAAATATAAATGCATTAGACTCTTCTATTGAAAGACAGAAGTTGGCAAATTAAATTAAAAGAAAAAAAACAGGATCCATCTATATGCTTCTAGAAGAGACACACTCTAGATACAAGGACACAAATAGTTGAAAGTAAAAGGATAAAAAGTAAAGTAAAAGGATAAAAAATATATCCCATGCAAACAGTACACATAAGAGAGCTTCGGTGGCTATATTACTATCAGAAAAATGGATTTTGAACTCAAAAATTTATAAGAGGTAATAAAGGACATGATATATTGATAAAAGGTTCAATACAGCAAGAAGATACAATTTTAAATATATACACACCCAACAAAGGGGCCCCAGATTATATGAATCAAAAGTTGACAGAATTGAAGGGAGAGATAGATAGTTCCATGATAAGTTGACGACTTCAATACCCCACCCAATAATATATTCTTTTCAAGTGCACATGGAACATTCTTTGGGATAAACCATATGTTAGGCCACAAAAAAGTCTGAATAATTTTAAAAGATTGAAATAATACAGGGACTTCTCTGGTGGTCCACTGGTTAAGAAGCTGCCTTCCAATGCAGTGGATGTGGGTTCAATCCCTTGTTGGAGAACTAAGATCCCACATGCCATGTGGCCCATACGCCACAACTACTGAGCCAGCATGCCACAACTAGGGAGAAGCCTGCGCACCATGATGAAACATCCTGTGTGCCACAACTAAGGCCCAATGCAGTCAAAAATAAATACATACATACATACATACATACATACATATTTTTAAAAAAGAAATAATGCAAAGTACATTTTCTGATTACATGGAATGAAACTAGAAATCAATAACAAAAGAAAACTGAAAAATTCACAAATTTGTGGAAATTAAACAGAACACTTAAACAATCAATAGGTCAAAACCACAGGAGAATTAGAAAATATCGTAAGACAAATGAAAACAAAAGCATAATATGTCAAAACTTATGAGATACAGTGTAAGCAATGTTAGGAGGGAAACTTATAGCTGCAATCACATATATTGAAAAAAAAGAAAGGTCTCAAATGATAACTTAACTGCATACCTTAAGGACTTAGAAAAAGAAAAGCAAACTAAACCCAAAGCTGACAGAAAGAAAGAAATAATAAAGTTTAGAATGGAGATAAATAAAATAGAGAATAAAAAAAGCAATAGATAAAATCAACAAAACCAAAAGATGGCTCTTTGAAAAGATCAATAAGATGACAAACCTTTAGCTAGATTGACTAAAGAAAAAAAGAGATGACTCAAGTTAAAAAATCAGAAATGAAAGTGGGGATATTACTACTGATTTTACAGAAATAAAAAGGATTATAAAAGAATACTTTGAACAGTTGTATACTAACAAATTAGGTAACTTAGATGAAATTGACAAGTTCCTAGAAACACATAATCTACCAAACTGACTTAAGAAGAAATAGAAGATCCAAATAGAAGTGTAACTAGTAAGGAGATCAAATAAGTAATCAAAAACCTCCCAAATAAGAAAAGCCCAGATCAGATGGCTTCACTGGTGAATTGTATCAAATGTTTAAAGAAGAAATAACACCAATTCTTCTCAAACTCTTCCAGAAAGTTGAAGAGGAGGAAACACTTCTTTTCTCATTCTATAAGGTCAACATTACCTTGATACAAAACCCAAAGACACCACAACAAAAGAAAGCTGCAGGTCAATATTTCTTATGATTATAGAAGCAAAAATCCTTAACAAAATACTAGCAAATTCAATAGTATATTAAAAGGATTATACATCTTGACCAAATGACATGTATTCCAGGAATTACAAGGGTGATTCAACATACAAAAATCAATAAATATAATACACCACGTTAATAGAATGAAGGGGGAAAAAACTGACATGATCATCTCAGTTGATGCAGAAAAAGTATTTGACAATATTCAACACCCTTTTATGATAAAAACACTTAATAAATTAGAAACAGAAGGAAACTTCCTCAAAACAATAAAGGTTATATATGAAAAACCCACAGGTAACAACATACTCAACAGTGAAAGACTGAAAGATTTTCTGCTGATATCAGGAAAAATAAGGATGCCCACTTTCATCACTTCTATTCAACACAGTACTGGAAGTTTCAGCTGGGGCAATTAGGCAAGAAAAAGAAATAAAAAGCATTCAAATTGGAAAGAAAGTAGTAAAATTATCTCTTGCATATGATAAGATTTTATGTGTAAAAAACCCTGAAGAATCAACAAAAAAAATTGTTAGAGCTAATGAACTAATTCATCAAAGTTGCAGGATCTAAAATCAACACATAAAATCAGTTGTATTTCTATAAACTTGCAATGAACAGCTGAAAAAGAAACTTTTAAAATCCATTTACAAAAGCATCAAAAAGGATAAAATACTTAGGAATAAATTTAACCAAAAAGGTGAAAGACTTGTACACTGAAAACTATAAAACATTCCTGAAAGAAATTAAAGAAGACACAAATAAATGGAAAGACGTCCAATGTTAATGGATTGAAACACTTAGTGTTGTTAAGGTGAAAATACTACCAAAAGCAATGAATAGATTCAATACAATTCCTATCAAAACTCCAATGATTTTTTTTTTTACAGAAATAGAAAAACTCATCCTAAAATTTATATAGAATCTCAAGGGACACCAAATAGCCAAAACTAACTACAAAAAAAGAACAAAGTTGGAGGCCTTATACTTCCTGATTTCAAAACTTACTACAAAGCTACAATAATCAAACCATTGTGGTACTGGCATAAGGACAAATGTATAGACAAAAGGGAAAAATAGAGTACTCAGAAGTAAACCCTACCATATATGGCTTATTGATATTCAACAAGGGTGTCAAGACAATTCAATGGGGGAAAAGACAGTCTTTTCAGCAAGTGATGCTGGGAAAACTGGATATCCACATGCAGAAGAACAAAGGTGAACTCTTACCTTACACCATATACAAAAAAATAACACAAAATGGATCAAAGAGTTAAAAGATAGCTTGCACAATGGCAGAAAATATTCATATATATCAGAATGAAAAAAAACCTCCTACAACTCAACAACAAAAAAACAGCAATTCATTCAAAAATAGGCAAGGGACTTCAACAGACACATCACCAAAGAAGATATGCAAGTGACCAAAAAGCACATGAAAAGATGCTCAACATCATTAGTCATTACAGAAATGTAAATCAAAACCAATGAGATACTATCTCACACCCTTGAGGATGGCTATAATTATTTTTTTAAAAAAGCAAATAAAAAATAACAAATGGACAGGATGTGGGAAAATTGGGACTTTTGTGCATCACTGGTAAATGTGAAAGGGTGCAGCCACCACCAAAAACAGCTTGACAATTTCTCAAAAAGCTTAAAATAGAATTCTACTCCTAGGTATATACCCAAAGGGATCGAAAGCAAGGACTCAAACAGATACTGGTAAGGCAATGTTCGTTGCAACAAACTAACAACTGACAAAAGGTAGAAAGAACATAAATGTCCATCGATAGATGAATGGATACACAAAATGTGGTATATACATACAAAGAAATATTATTCAGTCATGGAAAGGAATAGTGTTCTGATATACGCTACTACATGGATGAAGCTTGACAA